>NW_027040319.1:170615-175509 GCF_034236695.1 Oncorhynchus nerka | reverse complement strand
TTACATTTACATTACATTTAAGTCATTTAGCAGACGCTCTTATCCAGAGCGACTTACAAATTGGTGCATTCACCTTATGACCTCCAGTGGAACAGTAGTGCATCTAAATCTTTTCAGGGGAGGGGGTGAGAGGGATTACTTTATCCTATCCTAGGTATTCCTTAAAGAGGTGGGGTTTCAGGTGTCTCCGGAAGGTGGTGATTGACTCCGCTGTCCTGGCGTCGTGAGGGAGTTTGTTCCACCATTGGGGGCCAGAGCAGCGAACAGTTTTGACTGGGCTGAGCGGGAACTGTACTTCCTCAGTGGTAGGGAGGCGAGCAGGCCAGAGGTGGATGAACGCAGTGCCCTTGTTTGGGTGTAGGGCCTGATCAGAGCCTGGAGGTACTGAGGTGCCGTTCCCCTCACAGCTCCGTAGGCAAGCACCATGGTCTTGTAGCGGATGCGAGCTTCAACTGGAAGCCAGTGGAGGGAGCGGAGGAGCGGGGTGACGTGAGAGAACTTGGGAAGGTTGAACACCAGACGGGCTGCGGCGTTCTGGATGAGTTGTAGGGGTTTAATGGCACAGGCAGGGAGCCCAGCCAACAGCGAGTTGCAGTAATCCAGACGGGAGATGACAAGTGCCTGGATTAGGACCTGCGCCGCTTCCTGTGTGAGGCAGGGTCGTACTCTGCGGATGTTGTAGAGCATGAACCTACAGGAACGGGCCACCGCCTTGATGTTAGTTGAGAACGACAGGGTGTTGTCCAGGATCACGCCAAGGTTCTTAGCGCTCTGGGAGGAGGACACAATGGAGTTGTCAACCGTGATGGCGAGATCATGGAACGGGCAGTCCTTCCCGGGAGGAAGAGCAGCTCCGTCTTGCCGAGGTTCAGCTTGAGGTGGTGATCCGTCATCCACACGGATATGTCTGCCAGACATGCAGAGATGCGATTCGCCACCTGGTCATCAGAAGGGGGAAAGGAGAAGATTAATTGTGTGTCGTCTGCATAGCAATGATAGGAGAGACCATGTGAGGTTATGACAGAGCCAAGTGACTTGGTGTATAGCGAGAATAGGAGAGGGCCTAGAACAGAGCCCTGGGGGACACCAGTGGTGAGAGCACGTGGTGTGGAGACGGATTCTCGCCACGCCACCTGGTAGGAGCGACCTGTCAGGTAGGACGCAATCCAAGCGTGGGCCGCGCCGGAGATGCCCAACTCGGAGAGGGTGGAGAGGAGGATCTGATGGTTCACAGTATCGAAGGCAGCCGATAGGTCTAGAAGGATGAGAGCAGAGGAGAGAGAGTTAGCTTTAGCAGTGCGGAGCGCCTCCGTGATACAGAGAAGAGCAGTCTCAGTTGAATGACTAGTCTTGAAACCTGACTGATTTGGATCAAGAAGGTCATTCTGAGAGAGATAGCGGGAGAGCTGGCCAAGGACGGCACGTTCAAGAGTTTTGGAGAGAAAAGAAAGAAGGGATACTGGTCTGTATGAGGTCAGGGAGGAGGTCTCCGGAAATGGTCTGGAGAAGAGAGGAGGGGATAGGGTCAAGCGGGCAGGTTGTAGGGCGGCCGGCCGTCACAAGACGCGAGATTTCATCTGGAGAGAGAGGGGAGAAAGAGGTCAGAGCACAGGGTAGGGCAGTGTGAGCAGAACCAGCGGTGTCGTTTGACTTAGCAAACGAGGATCGGATGTCGTCGACCTTCTTTTCAAAATGGTTGACGAAGTCATCTGCAGAGAGGGAGGAGGGGGAGGGGGAGGAGGATTCAGGAGGGAGGAGAAGGTTGCAAAGAGCTTCCTAGGGTTAGAGGCAGATGCTTGGAATTTAGAGTGGTAGAAAGTGGCTTTAGCAGCAGAGAGAGAAGAGGAAAATGTAGATAGCTGCATCCCAGCTAGTTGAACGCTTGTCAGTCGTTCTCCTAAAAGGCAACCTCTGTTGCTCGATGTACTAAACCGAGGGCCGGCAACAATAAGTTGTAAGATGAAACCTAGTCACATCTGAGATGTGAATCAAGTGCACCGATTGATCAATCGCCGGTATGTGCCCTTGGGCCTCATTTGTCCCCGTTTGAAATGACCTCTTGCGATCATTCGATGCAACATCTGAGGCTATCATACCACTATTTCCATAATATAAGGCTATGTTATTGTTTTTTGAAAAAAGTACCATTCAATATTTGCACATTCCTATCGCCTCTGTACGCATAGGAAAACGATCCCTTTATTGTGTGTGTGTTGGGTGGGTGTCTGAGGAATGTTTTACAACGTTGTAGCTTGCAGAGGTATCACCACCCTTCCCATGGCCACCTGGATCCTGTCTAGGGAAGAAAAAGAAGAATGATGTTATTACATGGCCTTCAAGAGCTACATGACTGCTGAGGTGACATATCGGACCCCTTAGGATTTGTGGCATTCCTTGTGTATTTGTTTCCCGTATGTTCCACTTCGTTTCTCCTTTGTACTTGTGACACTATTTGAGTTTTTTACGCCTATCTCTATTAGGTGTGACTGGCAGGGTAGCCTAGTGGTTAGAGCGTTGAACTAGTAACCGAAAGGTTGCAAGTTCGAATCCCCGAGCTGACAAGGTACAAATCTGTCGTTCTGCCCCTGAACAGGCAGTTAACCCACACGCCGTCATTGAAAATAAGAATTTGTTCTTAACTGACTTGCCTAGTAAAATAAAGGTCAAATAAAATATAAAAAAATAAACTGCAGTGGGTTGAATCCTACTACTTCAGTGTTTCCCAACTCCAGGCAGGGGTAGAGTAGGCATTTCTGTTGTAGCCCTGGAGAGGCTCAGCTGATTGAAAGAGTTGATTCAGGTGCAACAACAACAACAACAACACCAATCAATGTGAAGAGTGGGACACAGATTAGTAGTGGATCCCCCAGTTGTCACAGTTGGGCCTTGTGTTCAACATAGCTCAGTATTTGAGTGTATGTATGTAAGTAGCTTTCATTTCTTCTTCCTCCCTAGAACGAACGCCCTCCCCTTTGCAGCAGAGGCCAGGCAAAAGCGCGCGCTTTCTGTGCCACTGGCTTCAATCAGGTCCACCAAACGCAGATAATAAGAGCACCGAGCAGAACAAATTACGTCATTAATTCACTTGAACTCAGCTAGCGAACACACACACACACACGATGTCTGGAAGAGGTAAAGGCGGCAAGGGACTCGGAAAAGGAGGCGCCAAGCGTCACCGTAAGGTTCTCCGCGATAACATCCAGGGAATCACCAAGCCCGCCATTCGCCGTCTGGCTCGCCGTGGCGGCGTGAAGCGTATCTCCGGCCTGATCTACGAGGAGACCCGCGGTGTCCTGAAGGTGTTCCTTGAGAACGTGATCCGTGACGCCGTCACCTACACCGAGCACGCCAAGAGAAAGACCGTTACGGCCATGGACGTGGTCTACGCTCTGAAACGCCAGGGACGCACCCTGTACGGTTTCGGCGGTTAAACGCACTCTTCTCGGAACGTCAACATCCCGACTTGAACCCAAAGGCTCTTTTAAGAGCCACCCACATCCGCTTCAAAAGGGCCAAATCCATTGTCGTAGAAACCATGAGCCACTCTTGAGTGGACATGACGCTATGTTCAGCGCAGGCTTTGCGTACAGTCGTATTAAACCATGAGCCACTCTGAGTGGACAGGAGGCTATGTTCAGTGCAGGCTTTGCGTACAGTCGTATTGCGAGACACACGAAATAAAGGCACCACGCCTGGGAATTCCCCACCAAGTCCAAAAAGGGGGGCTTTATGTCTGGCCATTGCATGGATCTTTTTTTGAAACACACCATTCCCCACCAGTGACAGAGCATAGGCTATGGAATAAGGGGGACAGGTCTTTGTTAGGGAAGCAAGCCTCTGAGTGGAAGGCTCTTATGCGCGCTCAGCTCCACTGGGCAAATGGCAGGGGCGCCTATGAGAAAGCAGGGGTGTGTCCACGGCCGGCGAATTAGCTTAGCTTCGTCTTCATAAGAGGGAAAGGGCTCTCCGCCCCCTCATTCGTTTGTGAGAAGCAACGAGACATCAGCATCATGCCCGAGCCAGCAAAGTCCGCGCCCAAGAAGGGCTCCAAGAAAGCCGTCACCAAGACCGCAGGGAAAGGCGGCAAGAAGCGCCGAAAGTCTAGGAAGGAGAGCTACGCCATTTACGTGTACAAAGTCCTGAAGCAGGTCCACCCCGATACCGGCATCTCCTCCAAGGCCATGGGAATCATGAACTCGTTCGTGAACGACATCTTCGAGCGTATCGCCGGAGAGTCGTCTCGCCTGGCCCACTACAACAAGCGTTCCACCATCACCTCCAGGGAGATCCAGACCGCAGTGCGCCTGCTGCTCCCCGGAGAGCTGGCCAAGCACGCAGTGTCCGAGGGCACCAAGGCCGTGACAAAGTACACCAGCTCCAAGTAAACAGCGCATTTGGAGTGCTGTAGTAACCCAAAGGCTCTTTTAAGAGCCACCCACCCTGTCAGTGAAAAAAGCAAATCCATGTGTGTGTGTGTGTGAGGACATGTGTCCAATTGCGGGGCGGGGGGATAAATGAAGAGAGTAGGAATGGGTGCATGCCAGTAGAACACAGTGAGTGGGTTTCCACTCGTGCTCCAATGACTGGAGCCTGTATGACTTTAGGCTGAAGTAGGGACCCTCTGCACACATGAACAACAGTCTCTGAGCAAGTGACGTCACCGATTGAAACTAGCCCTTCCACCTGTACAAGAGGGGGGAGGAGGAGGAGAGCCTCCAAATCGCTCTCTCTAGGCCTATATCAGGGCAAACAAGCACATGGGGCGCCAGCCACGCACAGCCAGACACATAGCGCCGGCCGCACAGCCAAGCACCAAAGGACCACAAAGACCGGCACGAGTCACGCTGCGGAGGAGTCAGCTCAACTACTGGCTCACACCTCATCTGGATGACAC
>NW_027040319.1:130767-170115 GCF_034236695.1 Oncorhynchus nerka | reverse complement strand
CAAGCCTATCTCTGCCTGTTCAGACACAAGGTGAGCTCAACTACTTTGGCCCTCACCTCATCTGGATGACACATCAAAGTACGTGCCACTTTTCTAACTCCTCTATGCATATGACTTAACACCCGGTCATGACTTCTTCTACAGGTGGAACCACTTCTGAGCTACACCATCTACCAAAGACACCTCTACTAGACTACATACCCTTCTTGAAAGTGGGATTATGTCTTTTCCTTTTTCTACACGTATGTCTCCCATTGATTAGTTAACCATTTCACTAACTCCTACCCAATACCCCTGTAACTCACCTCTGGAGCACCAACCAGTTTCACCTCCATTTGCTCATTATCCCTCTCTAATCATGGATTCATTTAGGTGTGACACAACAGGTGGGTGTAATTAATTATCAGGTAGAGCTACACATTCTGTTGCCTCACAAACTCTTGGGTTAACCATTTCATACCCCTGACATATTTTCTCTTACAATTTACTTTTTGGTTTTGGGCCCATTAAAACCTACCTTTTTTTGCTATTTACACACGGAATGTTTTATTTTTCACCCATGTCCTAGCGCTTTTGCCAATGCCTGGTTAACATCTAACCCTAGATGCTGTTGTAAGTAGTGCTGTCTGATTATACTACATAAAATGCCTACATCTCCCTTTGTCTGTTTGAGAATACCTTGATGCTTCATAAAGTATTTTATTGACTCTACACTACAACTACTAAGATACAGATCAATGCCACCAAATATTATTGACACATCAATACCCCATTTCTTTTACCTTTTCTATAATGCTTACAGCTAGAGTAGGGACATCCCCAGGATGGAAGAGTTTACTACCCTTAGCCTGATCTGCCTTCAATCACTTGATAGAATTCCCCATGACAAATAACCACCGTATTCCAACTTAAATTACTTCTCACCATCCCCATAAAACTCTCATAGAAGATTTCCCATCCTATCCTACCTGGGGAACTGAGCAAATGCTTAGAAAATAGTAGGCTAACACACCTTCACTTTCCTTTCACATTTGATGGAATACTTTTCTGTTGACACACCATCACATATACACCTTTTCTAAGCATGATTAACCTACCATTTCACATTCATTACCTCCACATGGTGAACACCTGCCTGCCTGAAACAGTTGCCTCTTTTGGTTGAAAGTCTATTTCCCAATGACTCATGAGTAGTATTTTGGAGCTGCACATTAGTTACATATTTTCTTCTAATGTATCTGTGACATTTTAGAGCATTGTCAAGTTTCAGGAACAAAACCATCATTAATGTAGGACACCACCTGAAAACCTCAATATGGCATTAATACAAACCTGAGCTGAAGACAATACCAATTAGTGGGGTGGGGGGACATTTTACCCTGTCTGTGTAAATGCAGCTCTAGAGTGCAAATGCTTGAAAGCTCAGTTAAGATTTAGCCTTTACTTTTACAGTCCAGTCAGTGAAGACCTGATAGCATCCTTTTTCACCCAACCACATTACCATTTCTAATCTATTCACACAACTACACGCAGTGGTGTGAACACCTGCAAGTAATTTGCCTGAAAGACCTGGACGTAACTTCACAAGTGCACTTCTTCATAAAATGCCTTCTCAACAACCAGCGCACTTCACTGGGTAACTTTATCCCAGTATGGTAAGTTATAGGCTTTTGAAATAGCATGAGCCCAATGTGACCTTTCATGTATTTATCATTCTTATTTACTCACTACTTCATATAAGCTTAACATGGCTTGTATTCAAGTAGCCTGAACTATAACTTGTGCCTATAATGCCCTTTAAAGCACAGTTGCCTAATTTATGATAGATCATAATACTGACCATGCCAACAAGACACTTTTTAACAGTCTTCAAACTGCCTAACAATTGATATGTGGGTACAAGAGGTTCACAGTAGGCTTTGGTGTAGCAAGTGGAGTGTTACCCAGAAATCAGTCACATGCTAGTGTCAATATACTACATGAAGGATAAATGACATGTTAATGCAGTCAATATTAATGTAGTTGCAAAAGTATATTACATAAACAAATGTATACTTCACATTACATTGATACACATTTGAACATAACTTGCCCTTCCGACACTGCTATTAAGATTAACGTTTACAGTCTGTCAACTTCACTATGAGCTGATTACCCATGTTTGTACTTGATCAGAGCTATAAATTGGAATTAATATACTTCTTCCCACAAAATAAATTGACTTTGTAGTTTCACTTACACCTGAATGATTGACCGAGATTTATGACGTCGGTTAACTGCAGCACATTAATATCTAGGGCAATATTCACTTAAACGTAACCACAAGTGCTTGCATATTAAGCTTCCTCATCACTCTTGCTAAACAGTATATTACCGTTTCTTTTTGGCTTGCTCAGCCACAATCTTTGAAACTAATGGCTATTTCTTTTTTCCTCTCTACACACTAACAACCAAAACATTATACATCTCTTGCTAAAACAATCCATTCTTGCTAAACTCTTCAACCTCTTCACCAAAAAAGTGATTTTGCATCAATACAGTAAACACAAACCATCATTTGAATCAGCACACAAAGCACCACCTACACACTGATCATATAAATTACAAACACAGGTTTTTCCTGTTTGCAGGGCATAGCAGTTTGAAAGGAAGTTTTGTAATACATGTTACAAACCGACATAAACACAGGTATCAAAATGTGTAAATTATGGATGTGTATTCCAAACATAACACACTCAATACCAATCATTTCCCCAGTGTTCTAACAATCCTAAAACAACAACCGCAATAGGACAAAACCAAAACATTTGTGCTATCAAAAAAATAGGTTCCATATCTTTTCATACATCTCGCCACCTTTGTCAGTCCGACAAGAAGACTTCATCACATCACATGCGATGTCTTGAGCGAGGCAGGGTGGAAAATATCACCTGAAGTGTCGTATCCAGCCCTGGCATTACACCTAATCAATATCTACACAAGCCTCCTCGATTGCCTGTAGAAGGGGCATGCGTTGGTGGGGCTGGTAATCGTACACCTTCCAACACCATACAGAAAGGATTTCTTCATTACCCATTGTAAGAGTGAAGGATGCCATTTTAACTAATAGCCACACACATTATGTTGCCACCATGTTATCGCGGGACATTGATGATGACATGGTGTCAGATTATGTTTTTGCCACTGCACCTTGTTTTTCAAACCTGCCTTGTCAACATATATTAGCTCATGATGCACTGCATCTGCTTCTAGCTCCATGACTCTCTGAAAGACACCAGGCAAAACTATGTAGCACAGTAGACAGGGATCATTCAATATAATGTAGCACCGTACACTTCCAGATCCAGTACCAATGATAGGATAGTATAGCTTCATATCTCAGTTTTTTTACAGAGTCAGAGTTTCTTTCGTCATGGACTCTGTACAGCTGCTTCATCTTAATTCAATTGCGTTTCAGTAGACGAGACAGTGCAGAGAGACTCACTCTGTTAGCATAATTACTGTTAAGGCTGCAAAAGCACAGAGTACTCTCATCATCAGTGAGAGTTTGGGTGAGCTGATGCTGTAACCCAAAATTATTTTCTGTCAACTATTTGACCTGTATCAAATACACTGACAGTCAAGCTGAAGATGACACGGTTAAAGAGAAACCAACACGTACATGTACACAGAAGGCCCATAGTCCAGAGCTCACAAACTACACTCTGGACCTCAAACCAAGTTCAACTGCATTTGTTCATTGTTCCCCTCTAATCAGGGACTTATTTTGACTTGGGACACCAGGTGGGTGGAATTCATTATCCGGTAGAACAGAAAACCTGCAGCCTCCAAACCTCGTAGGGTAAGATTTGAATACCCCTGGTCTATAGGCTATGCGAGCACAACGCAACAGCAGGTGGACTTACGGTGCTCTGACCCTACAATGGGAACACATCCTGAGACTACAACTCAATATATCAGTTTGATGCCTCTATCTTAAGCTATCTTGTTGAGAGTAGAGAGGTGATTAGCTCTAAAAGGCTGTGTGGAGGGCCTTTATTTTATGGCTGACTACTATGTGTGGACTGACCATTTATGACCTGTGGGTATACAATCCTATGAGGACAAGGTCTATGAAAAGCTATTGGCAAAGGACCTTTCGCTTAGTTACTACAATATTTCCTTTGAAAATATCCTTTTTAATGGATAAAAACATTGGATTTTAATATTTTATTACAGTATTGGCAAGTTCAACATGTCAATGTTGCATGCCATGTATTATCTTACCCAGTAAGCAAACCAAGCTACTGTACTGTATCCTCTTGTTTCTATATTGCTTTGGCTCCACTGATGTGGTGCTGCTGACTCACTGTCTTCAGTCGGTTAGTTCAACTCTCCCCTAAAACACTCCTAACACTTATGTCCTCTGATAGCATGCAATCCCTACACTACCCTCTCACTACTACGCTTTATGGCTGACAGTTTCTATAGTGTTTTGCTGAGTAGACTTGTCATATGTTAGATTAGATGAATGTATTACTGAATTAGCATTATAATGTAAATTAACACCATATCATTTTCCATGTTTTTGCCTGCTTCATTGGTTCTGTATGAAATTATTATGTATCTGTTCTCTACTCAGCTTGACTCTGTCTTACTAACCCACTCTGAATGCTTGGCAAAGAAAATACTAGCTTTCCTACAGTAAGCATTTGAAACAGGGCTGGGGTCAATTTGAATTGAAGGCAAATTTCCATTTCAAAGACATTGAAAAACTTTGGGAATAAATAGCCTCTACTTCTCAGTAAGTCATTGAAATAGATAGAAATTGTATTTCTTTTGAGGATTTGTTATGTACAACCCCAGCCTTGTACTGTATGTCATGTAACTCCTCAGCGTCCCTCACTTTCCTCAGATCATGGCTGACTTTGACATAGTTCTGAAATGCTGGGTGGAAGTGGAGGCTGACTACAACACACACACACAAAGGATTGGTTCGAACCCAGTCAGTGGATAACATTGGACTGTACTTAGCTCTGGGCCAGGGCGTTACATTTTGCCTAGACTGCAGACTGTTCTGTTGAACGTAAAGAGCAGTTAAAAGAAATGTTTGGTCATTCCCGTGGCATACGGTCTGATATACCACTGCTGTCAGCCAATCAGCATTAAGGGCTAGTACCACCCAGTTTATAATCAACTTTATATCACTTCATCTCTGTTGGAATATTTGTTTTGGAATACACAAAGCATAAACACATTAGAGGGTGAGTGGGTGATTTATTTCACAGTACATTTTAGCATGTACTGTGAGCATGAGCTGACCAACTGGCAAGTGTCTTCACTGACATTTTCAACCTCTCCTTGTCCGAGTCTGTAATAGCGGAACAACTCAACAACATTCCGTGAAATTGCAGAGAGCCAAATTCAAATTAATTTACTATAAATATTTAACATTCATGAACATACAAGTGTAATACATCAAAATAAAGCTTAACTTGTTATTCCAGCCGCCATGTCACATTTCAAAAAGGCATTACGGCGAAAGCAAATCATGCGATTATCTGAGGACAGCGCCCCACATACCAACACATGAATAACATATTTCAACCAGGCAGGTGCGACAAGAAACTCAGTCCCAGTTACATCACAAATGGTCATTTTGTTCAATAATAAAAATCAGTTTAGCTTGCACGCATCAGTCAATAATCGATCCAGTTTCCTCCCTCAAAATGCATACCAAATGAATCCCAAACGTTACTAATAAACCATTCCAAACAAGTCAAACAACGTTTATCATCAAACTTTAGGTATCCTAATACGCAAATAAATGATACCGGTGCCTTTACTATCATTAAATGAAGACTTTTAGTTCTTATCAAAGATTCTCTGTAATTAGTATTACACCATTAAACTGATTAATCATGTAACTAATTAACTAGGAAGTCGGGGCACCAAGGAAAATATTCTGATTACAAAGTTATAATTTTCCTAATATAATTTTTCACATATTTTCATATCTGATCAATAGTCTTCTGAATTAATGATTTATTTATTTTTACCTCACATTAGTCTCATTCCAAACGTCGTCAATCGTTGGTTATCTGCACAAACCCAGTCTTCACTATGAGTCAGCCATACATCAATTTTCTTAAATTATTTATTAACTAACTAAACAATCACAGAAGTGCACACACAAACAAAGTAAATATGGTTGCAAGAAATGATAGGAGAATGTGCCCTATTGGGCTAAACCGGCATGGCGGCTTGTTAGACAAAAGGGAAGTGGGGGTCGACTGAGATAAGACAACACACAGTTGATAATTATAACCATTGAAATACTAATCCTTTGCACATGAACGCTCACTTATTTGGGAACAATTGCAATCGATATATATATTTACGCTCAGTGTGTAATTGAGATCTTTGCTGAAAGGTTTGTTTCTTTTGTAGAATTGTCCATCTCTCTCTCTGGTTAGAATAGATAGTTCAGAGTGACATTCATTCATGTCGTTATGAATAGATGTTTAGGCGGTTGTCGTTCTTTGCGTTCAATGATACCGAATTCCTAGCTGCAGACTAGTAATTAATATCAAAGACTTGTTCTTATTCTGTCGGTATCGATAGACTAAGAGTTTAACCACGTGGTATGGTTCAAAGATTCAGCAGTCTGGTCTGCAACCTTTGTCCTCTCGTAATTGAGGGAAACATGGTCTGTTGAGAAATTCTCAAAGTTGGGGTTTTATTCGGGGGCTGCAGAAAAGGGCCTGTCCCAGGATGCCCGGCCCTAACTGGGCTCATTGGCGGTCCTCTGATTTAGTTAACCTCAAAAGGGAATTGGAGTTTCCTTCATTAAACAGTCCAAAATCACATTACACAATTTTACAAACATTATCATCCTCACTCATTCATCTTATACAACAATTAGATGTAAACCTCATATCTGAGCCTATTATATAAACAGCGTTATGGTAATGTGGCCGCACCGTCTTCCATGAGCCCCCCAAAATTACACCAAACGGACCAGTTCATAGCTGGATTCTTCACCGATCTGTTATACCTTCTCCAGAACATAAATGTGGTTCGGACCTGAAGTTCTGTGAGGTGGAAGAAATTCCTTTCTCTCTATGAAAATGCACTATGTCTCTATACTGTGGCCTTGAGGAGATAATCTCCTCCCGGAATTTACGACCTCTCTGACCACAGCAGCCTAGTTGTAGGAGACAGAGAGAGGGGGGTGGTACTCGCTGTACCCAAAGAGGGCAACTTCATGACACCGAAGATAAATAAGAAAGAACGCTCTTTCCTCCACTCGCTTGGAAACACTACAGCCAAAATGGGAGCCACCTACAAAATCTACCATTTCTGGGTAATAAAAAATAAAAAAACACCTGAAACTCTGTTGACTAGACTGTTGACATCTAGTGGAAGCCCTATGAACTGCACTTTTGGAGAACTTGGCCTTATAATTATAGTACTAGCCATTGAAAACAGTGGTAAGGTGAAATTGTTTTTTTGGGGGGGGATGGTTTGTCCTCTGGGTGTTGCCTGCCACATCAGTTATGTTATACTCACAGACATAATGTTAAAAGTTTTAGAAACTTTGCAATGTTTTCTATCTAAATCTACCAATTATATGCATATCCTAGCTTCTGCGCCTGAGTAACAGGCAGTTTATTTTGGGCACGCTTTTGGGCACACCCCCTATCCCAAAGAAGTTTTAAGCAGACCACCAAAGTGCCTGTGCCCAAGAACACTAAGCTAACTTTCCTAAATGACTACCGACTTGTAGCACTCACGTCTGTAGCCATAAAGTGCTTTGAAAGGCTGGTCATGGCTCACATCAACACCATCATCCCAGAAACCCTAGACCCACTCCAATTTGCATTACCGCCCCAACAGATCCACAGACGATGCAGTCTCTATTGCACTCCACACTGCCCTTTCCCACATGGACAAAAGGAACACCTATGTGAGAATGCTGTTAATTGACTACAGCTCAGCGTTCAACACCATAGTGCCCTCAAAGCTCATCACTAAGCTAAGGACTCAGGGACTTAACACCTCCCTCTGCAACTGGATCCTGGACCTCCTGACGGGCCACCTCCAGGTGGTAAGGGTAGGTAACAACACACCCGCCACGCTGATCCTCAACATGGGCCCCTCGGGTGCGTGCTCAGCCCTCTCCTGTACTCCCTGTTCACTCATGACTGCACTGCCAGGCACGACTCCAACACCATCATTAAATTTGCCTATGACACAACAGTGGTAGGCCTGATCACCGACAACAACGACACAGCCTATAGGGAGGAGGTCAGAGACCTGGCCATGTGGTGCAAGGACAACAACCTCTCCATCAACGTGATGAAGACAAAGGAGATGATTGTGGAATACAGTAAAAAGAGGACCGAGCACGCCGCCATTCTCATCGACGGGGCTGCAGTGGAGCAGGTTGAGCGCTCAAGTTCCTTGGTGTCCACATGACCAACAAACTAACATGGTCGAAGCACACCGTGACAGTCGTGAAGCGGGCATGACAAAACCTATTCCCCCTCAGTAGACTGAAAAGATTTGGCATGGGTCCTCAGATCCTCCAAAGGTTCTACAGCTGCACCATCGAGAGCATCACTGCCTGGTATGGCAACTGCTCAGCCTCTGACCGCAAGGCACTACAGAGGGTAGTGCGAACGGCCCAATACATCACTGAGGCCAAGCTTCCTGCCATCCAGGACCTTTATACCAGGCAGTGTCAGAGAAAGGCCTTACAAATTGTCAGAGACTTCAGCCACCCTAATCATAAACTGTTCTCTCTGCTACCACACGGCAAGCAGTACCGGCGCGCCAAGTCTAGGACCAAGAGGCTTCTAAATCAGCTTCTTCCCCCAAGCCATAAAACTCATGAACATCTTGTCAAATGGCTACCCAGACTATTCGCATTGCCCCCCCCCCCCCCCCCACCCCCCCCTCTTCTCCACATAACTGACACTCTCTATATTTTTGAAACTGCACGGTTGGTTAGTGGCTCGTAAGAAAGCATTTCACTGTAAGGCCTGTTGTATTCTGGGAAGCAGGGTAGCCTAGTGGTTAGAGCGTTGGACTAGTAACCGAAAGGTTGCAAGTTCAAATCCCCGTGCTGACAAGGTACAAATCTGTCGTTCTGCCCCTGAACAGGCAGTTAACCCACTGTTCCTAGGCCGTCATTGAAAATAAGAATTTGTTCTTAACTGACTTGCCTAGTTAAATAAAGGTAAAATAAAAAATAAATGAAATAAAATATTCGCCGCATGTCACAAATAATGGTTTGATTTGATTTGATCCAGCTAAGGCACCCCCGGTTCCATCGGTGGCAGCCCCCGGACCCGAAGTCACCACCACCAACCGAAATGCCAGCACTTCCCAATGTTTCATTTGATGGCTGCTGCATTCTGTAAGAACCGAAGCAGGTATGGGGAGTCAACATTTAATTGGAGCAGACATGGAACAAACAATCAACAGCATCAGGTATAAGGACAGATGACAAACAATGCAGCAGCGGGGAACTGACAATGAAGTGTAATGACAGAAGTGATTTAGTCGAGGTGAGACCAATAATTGCTGATGCGCATGACGGGTTGTTCGTAATGATGGTGGCAGGAGTGTGTAATGCAGTGCAACCTGGCGCCCTCGAGCACCAGGGGAGTGCTGGAGCAGGCGTGATGGCAACTTACATTGATTTCCACCCCATCTGAATAACTTTCTGGTCACTGTCAAAATGTTGCTGCCAGTACTAGTAGTAGATGTCGTGGTCGTCAATTTGTTCCTGGAATGTTGCAGTGCACTAAATACTCTTGTCGAACATGGCTGTATCGGGTAATTGCATTTTCACTGTTGCTAGGGTGTTTGGTTGGCTGATTGCACCTCCGCCATGACGGCTCTGCTCTGCTCTACCTGCATGTGGTGGAAAGTACATGCATTCTGGGAGTTGCTAATCTTCTTCTTCTATGGTATAATGCCATTCTCAAAATGTAAATGTGCATTCCACCACCAACTGTGCAGGTGGACATAAGGATCCCAAAAAAGGAAAACATGGACCATGCCCCAGGACTACCTGACATGATGACTCCTTGCTGTCCCCAGTCCACCTGGCCGTGCTGCTGCTCCAGTTTCAACTGTTCTGCCTTATTATTATTCGACCATGCTGGTCATTTATGAACATTTTAACATCTTGGCCATGTTCTGTTATAATCTCCACCCGGCATGGAGGCACTACCAGGAGACAAGCCAGTACATCAGGAGACGTGGAGGAGGCCGTAGGAGGGCAACAACCCAGCAGCAGTACCGCTACCTCCGCCTTTGTGCAAGGAGGAGCAGGAGGAGCACTGCCAGAGCCCTGCAAAATGACCTCCAGCAGGCCACAAATGTGCATGTGTCTGCTCAAACGGTCAGAAACAGACTCCAGCAAGATGGTATGAGGGCCCGACGTCCACAGGTGGGGGTTCTGCTTACAGCCCAACACTGTGCAGTACGTTTGGTATTTGCCAGAGAACACCAAGATTGGCAAATTCGCCACTGGTGCCCTGTGCTCTTCACAGATGAAAGCAGGTTCACACTGAGCACATGTGACAGTCTGGAGACGCCGTGGAGAACATTCTGCTGCCTGCAACATCCTCCAACATAACCGGTTTGGCGATGGGTCAGTCATGGTGTGGCATTTCTTTGGGGGGCCGCACAGCCCTCCATGTGCTCGCCAGAGGTAGCCTGACTGCCATTAGGTACCGAGATGAGATCCTCAGACCCCTTGTGAGACCATATGCTGGTGCGGTTGGCCCTGGGTTCCTCCTAATGCATGACAATGCTAGACCTCATGTGGTTGGAGTGTGTCAGCAGTTCCTGCAAGAGGAAGGCATTGATGCTATGGACTGGCCCGCCCGTTCCCCAGACCTGAATCCAATTGAGCACAGCTGGGACATCATGTCTCGCTCCATCCACCAACGCCACGTTGCACCACAGACTGTCCATAATTTGCAAATAAATTCATTTAAAAATCCTACAATGTGATTTTCTGTTTTCTTTCTCATTTTGTCTGTCATAGTTGAAGTGCCATATCAGTCAAAACATGCATTGCTGATGTTAGTTTTGAAGAATTGTCTTTGATTTGATCAAAAGCTTTTGATCAAGGTCAAAACTGGGTCTGCAAAACTTTCATTGCTCTCAACCATGGTTTACCACTCCTGGCACAGGCACTGAAACTCTGACAGGAAGTTTGCGTGCTTTGAAGCTGAAAAAGCTGACTTTATCCAAGCTGACTACAAAGTCTTTTCACATATGGCTACACATATTGAGGTGTCTTTTTCTAATACTTACCCTATAATAATTCACTAAATCATTGCACGTTACCCATCATGAAAAACATTCAGTGACCAGTTTATTAGGTACACCCATCTAGTACCTGGATTCAGAACAGCCTGAATTCTTTGAGGCATGGATTCTACAAGGTGTGAAATTCAAACACTGCTCAAATGGTATTAAGGGACCTAACTAGTGCCAGGAAAACATTCCCTACATCATTACACCACTGCCACCAACCTGTACCATTGACACCAGGCAGAATGAGGCCATGGACTCATGATGCGTATGCTAAATCCTGACAGCCATCAGGATGACACAACAAGAATCGGGATTTGTCAGACCAGGCAATGTTTTTACACTCCTCAGGCCAGTGGTGGTGACCATGTGCCCTCTGGAGCAGCTTCTTGTTTTTAGCTGATACAAGTGGATCCCGGTGTGGTTGTCTGCTGCAATAGCCCATACATATGTCAAGGACTGACAAGTTATGCGTTCCCGAGATGTCACTCTGTGCCGTTATTTGTCTGTTTTGGCCCACCAGTTAGCTTGCACGATTCTTGCCATTCTCCTTCGACTTCTCTCATCAATAAGCTGTTTTCACCCACAGGGCTACCACTGACCGGATGTCGCACCGTTCTCGGTAAACCCTAGACACTGTCATGCGTGAAAAGCCCAGGAGGCCTGCTGTTTCTGAGATGATGGAATTGGCGCGCCTGGTATCCGGGAGCGTAATTATAGCCTCATGCTCATTACCATAACACAAAAACAAGAAAAGCATTCAAATAAAATCATTTACCTTTGAAGAACTTCGGATGTTTTCAATGAGGAGACTCAGTTAGATAGAAAATGTTCAGTTTTTCCAAAAATATTATTTGTGTAGGACAAATCGCTCAGTTTTGTTCATGACATTTGGCTAAGAAAAAAACCCGAAAATTCAGTCATTACAACGCAAACTTTTTTCCAAATTAACTCCATAATATCGACAGAAACATGGCAAACGTTGTTTAGAATCACTCCTCAAGGTGTTTTTCACATATCTATTCGATGATAAATCACTCGTGGCAGTTTGGTTTCTCCTCTGTTCAAAATGGAAAAATGCACGCACCTGGAGATTACGCAATAGTTTCGACGGAGGACACCGAGCGGACACCTGGTAAATGTAGTCTCTTATGGTCAATTTTCCAATGATATGCCTACAAATACGTTACAATGCTGCAAAGACCTTGGGGAAACGACAGAAAGTGTAGGCTCTCTCCTTGCGCATTCACAGCCATATAAGGAGACATTGGAACACAGCGCCTCAAAAATCTGGCTCACTTCCTGTATGAAATTTCATCCTGGTTTCGCCTGTAGCATTAGTTCTGTGGCACTCACAGACAATATCTTTGCAGTTTTGGGAACGTCAGAGTGTTTTCTTTCCAAAGCTGTCAATTATATGCATAGTCGAGCATCTTTTCGTGACAAAATATCTTGTTTAAAACGGGAACATTTTTCATCCAAAAATGAAATACTGCCCCCAGAGGTTCAAGAGGTTAAGTCACTCGTTTTGCCCATTCTAATGTTCAATCCAACAGTAACTAAATGCCTCTATACCTGCTTTATATAGCAAGCCACGGTCACAGAACTCACTGTCTGCAGGAGATAAATATTTTCTTGAACGGGGTGGTATACCTAATAACTGACCACTGTGTGTATATTGAGTCAAATATTACAGACAGTAGCGTAAACATATCATTAAAATACTGAACAATAATAAAAACCCAACATGTAACAATTTCAAATATGTTACTGTCACGACTTCTCCCGAAGTCGGTTCCTCTCCTTGTCCGGGCGGTGTTCGGAGGTAGACGTCGCCGGTCTTCTAGCCATCGCCAATCCATTTTTCATTTTCCATTTGTTTTGTCTTGTTTTCCCACACACCTGGTTTTCATTCCCTCATTATGTGTTGTGTATTTAACCCTCTGTAGAAAGGCCAAAACCTAGGAAGAAACCCCCATGTCTTTGTGTGGTATTGTTTGTTGTAAGTTGTGCTTGTGCACATTGTTGTCTGGTAGGGGGCGAGCATATGTGGGGTGGGTTTTGTACCCATTCTTTATTATTCTGGTTTTGTACCCATTCTTTATTATTCTGGATGCCGGTGGTTATATATATATATATATAACCACTAAACCGCCATTAAACTGCTCCGGTTATTACCCAGTTCTGCTCTCCTACGTCTGACTTCGCTGCTACCAGTGACGCACCCCTTACAGTTACAAATCATATAAGAAAATCAGTCAAATTAAATAAATTCAAAAGACCCAAATCTATGGACTTCACATGACTGGGAACACAGATATCCATCTGTTGGTCACAGATACTTTAAAGCATTCCAGGCATGCTCAATGAGTGACATGTCTGGTGATGTCACGATCGTCTGAATGAATGGACCAAGGCGCAGCATACTTAGAGTTCCACATGTTTAATAAATATGCAACTCACCAAAAACAAACAGAAGAAAATGAAACGTGATGTTCTGGGCTGGGCTGCTCACAGGCAGCTACACAAAAACAAGATCCCACAAACAACAGGTGGGAAAAGGCTGTCTAAATATGATCCCCAATCAGAGACAACTATAGACAGCTGCCTCTGATTGGGAACCATACCAGGCCAGCAAAGAAATAGAAAACATAGATTGCCCACCCTAGTCACACCCTGACCTAACCAAATAGAGAATTAAAAGGATCTCTACGGTCAGGGTGTGACAGGTGAGTATGTAGGCAATGGAAGAACTGGGACATTTTCAGCTTCTAGGAACGGTGTATAGATCATACAATTTTGTCAGCTGGTGAATGTCAAGCAAATAACTGCCAGTCTCACGGTAAATTACCTTTTAATTCGGATAAATACACAACTTCATAATTAGCATAAATACGTTTTAGAATCTCCTGGCTTCCACGCATAGCCTACAAGCCACTGATGCAGACCAATGGAACCTCTACATTTCCAAAAGACTAATAAATCAATTTAATGTAGCCTACCCCATCACAACCAATCCATTATCTATTTTAGACAGGTCTAAATAAAGAAAGATGATATGAAGAAAATGTAGTCTATTTCAGAAGAACAGAATAGCATACTCTGACTTGTTCTTATGTTAGGTCCTGATACAGCTATGCCATATGGCTGTGGACTACACTCATTTATTTAGCAGACAAGATTTGCTTAGAATTCCGTGGCATATATATCTTTTCTTATATTATGAAGAATACAATTGAACATAGCTCAATAAAATTGAAAGGATATTTTCTCCAAATGATTTCAAAGGAAGTGCGTACATGCGGCTATTCTGTGTAGAGGGGTTAACAAATAAACTGTTCCTCCTATATGCTTAATTTAGTTATTTATGCAACTTTAGTTGTGATACAAATGTTGGGCTATTGTTGTTTTTGAATACCCATACTAACATACTTAATGAGACTATATACTACATACTATATACTATTAGTTAATTTTAGAATACTGTAAATGAACGGTATACTTTCAGTTGAGTATACTAGTACTTTGCATGTCCACCGGAAGTTGATGCTGTTGCTATGCAACTTCTTGCTAGCTTGTTAGCATAACAAATGAATAGCTAGACATCTTGCGACTTCATTAACAATGTATATTAAGAATGCACAATGACTATACCACTTAGCTAAGTGTCAGCGTCGTGTGTATAGGTGGCAGGGAAGTCAGGCGCAGGAGTCAAAATGAAGTGTAAATGGAGTCTTTTAATAAATGTCAACAGAACATGCTCCATAACACTAAAACGTACAGACATGAAAAAACATGGGTACGAGGACCCGTCGCGCACCAACACAACAAAATAACAACACTGACAATTAAACAATCTCTGACAAAGACATGAGGGGAAACAGAGGGTTAAATACACAACAGGTAATGAATGGGATTGAAAACAGGTGTGTGGGAAGACAAGACAAAACCAATGGAAAATGAAAAGTGGATCAATGATGGCTAGAAGACCGGTGACGTCGAATGCCGAGCACCGCCCGAACAAGGAGAGGCAACGACTTCGGCAGAAGTCGTGACACTAAGCTAGAATGACGTGAATAATCAAGTCAATAGGTTGCATTCGTAGATTCACTCTGGCTATCTACTCCGATTTTAGAGCACTCTCATCTGATTGTGCAAGAGCGCAGAATAACCGATGAATTTACAAACGCTCAACACCCGTTGAATATGGTTGGTGTCAGTAAACATTTAAAAAATCCTTGCCTTTTGCGGCCAAAGTGGCAGCTTGGCCTGAATATAATAGGCTAATTATAATTCCCTTCTCCCGGCTGCCATGCTCCGAAGCACCTCTCACTCAGCATGGCTCTCTCAGATGTAGCAAATGCCCTTCAAGTGATAGGGTCCTTCTCACAGGCATTTCAGCTAAGAAGTAGGCTACAAGTGAATGAAGACAGACATCGGGGACGTAACTGTGCACATATTTAAGATGTTAGAACTGTCCCACATTTAGGCTACTTTTCGTCTACCAGCAAGATGAGTAGGCCAAACGAACAGCAAAAGCACTAGCCTATGTCAATCTACTACCTCCCATAGTACAAAAGTTGACCTATTCCATTGGTCAACTTGTCCTTTTGTGCAAAAAAATAAATATTCCAAACATACTCTGGGACAGTTGTGGGATGCAATTGATCCCAAATTAATACAACCACTTGCATCAAAAACCTTTTAAAAGCAATGAGCCTGATCATTTAGCTTAAAATGTTGATGAACTATTTGGCAATTTTTTTCCCATTTATAAGCACAGCAATCAAATCTAATTTTATTTGTAACATGCGCCGAATACAAAAGGTGTAGTAGACCATACAGTGAAATGCTTACTTACTGTACAAGCCCTTAACCTCTTACCTCTACCTGGGACGCTTGCGTCTCAACTAGAGCTCTGGAAATGCAAATGCGCTACGCTAAATGCTAATAGTATTAGTTAAAACTCAAAAGTTCATTAAAATACACATGCAGGGTATCAAATTAAAGCTACACTCGTTGTGAATCCAGGCAACAAGTCAGATTTTTAAAATGCTTTTCGGCGACAGCATGAGAAGCTATTATCTGATAGCATGCACCAATACACTACAACAGAAAAGCACAGCAGGGGACGTAAACAAAATAATTAGCATTTCGGCGTTACACAAACCGCACAATAAAATAGAAAACAGTCATTACCTTTCACCATCTTCTTTGTTGGCACTCCTAGATGTCCCATAAACACTATTGGGTCTTTATTTCGATTAAATCGGGCCATATAAAGCCAAGATATCGTTATATGTAGACTGTGTGATAAACGAAAAAAACAGCGATTTCACAACGTAACGTCATTTTTTAAAATTCAAAAAGTAGACGATAAACTTTCACAAAACACTTCGAAATACGTTTGTAATGCTACTTTAGGTATTAGTAAACGTTAATAAGCGATAAAAATCATCCGTAGGTGATGTACATATCATTAGCTGTCGTCTTGGAAAAAATTTCAGGAGAGAGCTCTTCCGGAATGATCTGGGCGGAGACCGGAGGTACGTCGTGCCCCTCTTTCGGTTCAACCAAGAATCAAAGAGGATTAAATTCACAAGATACTCGACTACATGGGGATGCTGTGGGAGTTGAATGCTCGGTCTTATCTAATTCGGCTCACTGTTAACAATTGCTGGAAGTGGCGCAAGGATATTTATTTCCATTTTCTGTGATCAGGTTTTCCTGCGCTTTCCGATGTAACGCACGTTATGTAATAGCCACAGTCGTGATTTAACCAGTTTTAAAAACGTCCGAGGGTTTCCTATACACACATTCTAACCATATGAACGTACTATATTCCTGGCATGAGTAGCAGGGCGCTGAAATGTTGCGCGATTTTTAACAAAATGTTCAAAAAAGTAGAGGGTAGGAGCAACTAGTTAACCAACAATGCGAAACTAAAAATATATAGAAATATCACAAATAATTATGTTGCAGCAATAAAATAACAGATAGTCTCTGAGCAAGTGACGTCACCGATTGAAACTAGCCCTTCCACCTGTACAAGAGGGGGGAGGAGGAGGAGAGCCTCCAAATCGCTCTCTCTAGGCCTATATCAGGGCAAACAAGCACATGGGGCGCCAGCCTCCATAGCGCCGGCCGCACAGCCAGACACCAAGACCCACAGACACAAAGACCGGCACGAGTCACGCTGCGGAGGAGTCAAGCGACAAGGTGAGCTCACCTCATCTGGATGACACGCTTTTGAAAGAGACACACACAGATAGAGAGAGAGACATTGTGCACAAAGAGCAGGCTCCAAATCCAACTAAAGGACTAATAAAACATCACACACACACACAGTGCAAGTAAGCATGTCGTTGGACAGTGTATTATTTCCTGTGCCTCCTGGACACATGACGAATACAACGTGAAACTAGTCTCAGCCAGGCCTCACAAGTGCATGTGTTTTAAGGTCCCCAAAAGAGCTCTCCTTTAAAACACCAAGGAGCACATCAGGGGACGCCAAACCATTTGACTCCCTTGCCAGACATCTCGGCTCACCCCACAATCAATGGTGCTCGCAATCGGATGCACTTTTAGGCCATTTAGGAGACAAATAGCACAGGAAAAGCAGTGCGCACCGCTCCACCCGACAGTCGAACGGTGAGGTTTTGAGCGAGTCGCAGCAAAATGCACGGGGCTTCTGCAGCCCACATGACTTTATTCTGAACGGACACAAGTCTGCTCGCTGGGCCGTTCGCTTTTGGGCCAAAAACACGGCTCCGTCGGTGACTTTTGCCCGATATTGGCGACCAGAAAACACAAGTGAAAGAGCATTTGGCCAGCCAGGAGAAGCCGAGCTGGGTGGCTTGAGTCTACATGGTTCTCATGTCGCGTTTAAGGCCAGCCCCTGCACCGTGTGGAGCTTCAATAGCACAGAGCAGCGTCTACAGCAAAGTACTCCTCCTCACAGACTACCGTAGTGTTGTAAGTGTGTGTGTTTACCGGACCGAACGACAGACATGGCAGAAGTCGCACCAGCACCCGCCGCCGCCGCGCCGGCCAAGGCCCCCAAGAAGAAGGCAGCAGCCAAGCCCAAGAAAGCGGGACCCAGCGTAGGCGAGCTCATCGTCAAGGCGGTGTCCGCCTCCAAGGAGAGGAGCGGCGTGTCCCTGGCCGCGCTCAAGAAGTCTCTGGCGGCAGGCGGCTACGACGTGGAGAAGAACAACTCCCGTGTCAAGATCGCCGTCAAGAGCCTCGTCACCAAGGGCACCCTGGTCCAGACCAAGGGCACGGTGCCTCCGGCTCCTTCAAGCTCAACAAGAAGGCCGTCGAGGCAAAGAAGCCCGCTAAGAAAGCCGCAGCCCCCAAAGCTAAGAAGGTGGCCGCCAAGAAGCCCGCCGCCGCCAAGAAGCCCAAGAAGGTAGCAGCCAAGAAGGCCGTGGCCGCAAAGAAGTCCCCCAAGAAGGCCAAGAAGCCCGCTACACCCAAAAAGGCCGCCAAGAGCCCAAAGAAGGTGAAGAAGCCCGCCGCAGCGGCCAAGAAAGCGGCCAAGAGCCCCAAGAAGGCTACCAAGGCAGCGAAGCCCAAAGCCGCCAAGCCCAAGGCAGCCAAGGCCAAGAAGGCAGCCCCCAAGAAGAAGTAAACCTATTACAAACAGTGTTCTTTGTACTCGACACATGTTGTTACCACAAAAGGCTCTTTTAAGAGCCACCCACCTCTTTCCATAAAAGCGCATGTCATTCCATGTACGTCCTACCTACCTACCTACCCGTGGTGCAAGAAAAATGAAATGAATGACTTTTACGCACCACATTTTCGAGTGGCTAAATGGCTTTACATTTGTCACTCAAGAGTGCAGCACCCTCACCAGTCAACATTGTTGTGATATGTGTTAGAATTCGCATGTCACATTGATTCTGCTAATAATAAGAAGAATACATACTATAGTGGGTTGGACAGCAGTCATTTGTATTATGAGCCAATCTCAAACATGTTTCAGTGATTTGAGTTGTCACTTTGGCGCTCCCGCCAACGAGAAAAAGTAACAAAAGTCGGAGGGAAACAGAGTAGCCTAGCCCTTGTCACTCTGCTGCCTGCCTGCATGCGTGGGGGCGGGCTTAGGGCTGACTGTCTGTCTGTCTCTCACTCCAATTGGATAAGGCCACACCGGTCCGGTGGCCAATCGATGCCTCTTGTGGCGAGGTATAAGTAAGGCTCTCGAAGTGGCTAGCGGCTCATTCAGACTTTCTGTGACATACTGAAGCTACTAATATGAGCGGAAGAGGCAAAACCGGAGGCAAGGCCAGGGCGAAGGCAAAGACACGTTCATCCCGTGCCGGGCTCCAGTTCCCCGTGGGCCGTGTGCACAGGCTGCTGCGCAAAGGCAACTACGCCGAGCGTGTGGGCGCTGGCGCACCAGTCTACCTGGCCGCAGTGCTCGAGTACCTGACTGCTGAGATCCTGGAGTTGGCTGGAAACGCTGCCCGTGACAACAAGAAGACTCGTATCATCCCCCGTCACCTGCAGCTGGCAGTCCGTAACGACGAGGAGCTGAACAAACTGCTTGGCGGCGTGACCATCGCTCAGGGTGGTGTTCTGCCCAACATCCAGGCAGTGCTGCTCCCCAAGAAGACTGAGAAGGCCGTCAAAGCCAAGTAAAATCGCTGGTGCGGCTGCAACTTGACTACTCAACCCCCAAAGGCTCTTTTAAGAGCCAACCACCTAGCTCAGCAAAAAAGCAAAGTGTCCTCTCTCTCTATGGCTGGCCAACTATTTGGCGTGTTTGTTAAATACACACACATATACACGGCACAGTATCAAGTGCCCACATGAGGCCTACATGAAGAATAACAACTACTAGGCTAAAATGAGAGAGCGTTATTGCGCGTAAAGTGTAACGTTGCTCGCGGCCCTAACAAAAGACCCAAGCGCGCCTCGGCGAGGGAGGGGGTTGCATTTTGGGGCGTCACGGAGAGGCCGAGCCTCCCGTCCAATGGGCGGCGGAGGAGGCCTCCGCAACGGGCCAATCAGGGCGGTGCGGAGATGGTGACCAATCAGCAGACGCCGCTGCCGGCTTTATAAACTTCACATAGGCATTTGGAGGCTATACTCCGACTGTGAAAGAAGGAAGCTAGCTAGCGCCATGGCCAGAACCAAGCAAACCGCTCGCAAATCCACCGGTGGCAAAGCACCCAGGAAGCAGCTCGCCACCAAGGCTGCGCGCAAGAGCGCCCCGGCCACCGGCGGCGTGAAGAAGCCTCACCGTTACAGGCCCGGCACCGTGGCTCTTAGAGAGATCCGTCGTTACCAGAAGTCCACTGAGCTGCTGATCCGCAAACTGCCTTTCCAGCGCCTGGTGCGAGAAATTGCCCAGGACTTTAAGACCGACCTGCGCTTCCAGAGTTCCGCAGTGATGGCCCTGCAGGAGGCAAGCGAGGCTTACCTGGTCGGCCTGTTCGAGGACACCAACCTGTGCGCCATCCACGCCAAGAGGGTGACCATCATGCCCAAGGACATCCAGCTGGCCCGTCGTATTCGCGGAGAGCGCGCATAAACGATGACCTGATCTCCAAAATCCCCCAAAGGCTCTTTTAAGAGCCACCTCCATATTTCAGTCAAAAAGGCACAATTGTTCCATTTGCACTGTGTTCCCTGCTCTCGAGTCCCTACAGACCGTGGTTCGATTCCAGGCTGTATCACCACCGGCCGTGATTGTAAATAAGAGTTTGTTGTTAACTGACTTGAGTCGTTTCAATAACGCTCTCTATATGTGTTTAGATGTATGCCTAGAGTGGAAGAGGGGAAAATACACTAGCAGTAATGAGTGATAGTAATGATATAGGGCAAATAACTGACTTCCAACTGAGTCCCATGTTGCAGTGCCGCTGTGAGAGGGGAAAAGTTTACCGTGGAGCACGGAGACCATCTAGTGGTTAAACGCGGGTACTGTCAGCGTGTGAACACGTCATAGTGGCTCCCTATTGGTATTTGATCTTCAGGCCAGCGTTTCCCAAACTCGGTCCTCGGGTCCCCAAGTGGGGCACGTTGTGTTTTTTGGAATCCAATTGCTCTTGGAATGTAACATGCTAGAGTCTGTCTATTCCTTTGTGAAAATGGCCATTCAATCATTTCTGGGCCATGTGACATTCCTCGATGGCAAAAAAAATCCATGTTTTGATCCGATCGTTACAACGTTAGCTGTGTGCACCCCGTAATTCATGCGACTGACTAAGCTATTGAAAGTAAAATGATATATGTGTTAACATTGCCAAAGCAAGTGAGGTAGACAACATACAAAGTGAATATATAAGGTGAAAAACAACAAAAATGAACAGTAAACATTACACATACAGAAGTTTCAAAACAGTAAAGACATTACAAATGTCATATTATATATATATATATATACAATGTACAAATAGTTAAAGGACACAAGATAAAATAAATAAGCATAAATATGGGTTGTATTTACAATGGTGTTTGTTCTTCACTGGTTGCCCTTTTCTCGTGGCAACAGGTCACAAATCTTGCTGCTGTGATGGCACACTGTGGAATTTCACCCAGTAGATATGGGAGTTTTTCAAAATTGGATTTGTTTTCGAATTCTTTGTGGATC
This sequence comes from Oncorhynchus nerka, assembly GCF_034236695.1. Lineage (NCBI taxonomy): Eukaryota > Metazoa > Chordata > Actinopteri > Salmoniformes > Salmonidae > Oncorhynchus > Oncorhynchus nerka. The sequence continues at coordinate 148,190 of NW_027040319.1, read as the reverse complement.
TGTGTGATCTGGGGGAAATATGTATCTCTAATATGGTCATACATTGGGCAGGAGGTTAGGAAGTGCAGCTCAGTTTCCACCTCATTTTGTGGGCAGTGAGCACATAGCCTGTCTTCTCTTGAGAGCCATGTCTGCCTACTGCGGCCTTTCTCAATAGCAAGGCTATGCTCACTGAGTCTGTACATAGTCAAAGCTTTCCTTAATTTTGGGTCAGTCACAGTGGTCAGGTATTCTGCCGCTGTGTACTCTCTGTTTAGGGCCAAATAGCATTCTAGTTTGCTCTGTTTTTTTGTTAATTCTTTCCAATGTGTTAAGTAATTATCTTTTTGTTTTCTCATGATTTGGTTGGGTCTAATTGTGCTGTTGTCCTGGGGCTCTGTAGGGTATGTTTGTGTTTGTGAACAGAGCCCCAGGACCAGCTTGCTTAGGGACTCTTCTCCAGGTTCATCTCTCTGTAGGTGATGGCTTTGTTATGGAAGGTTTGTGAATCGCTTCCTTTTAGGTGGTTGTAGAATTTAATGGCTCTTTTCTGGATTTTGATAATTAGTGGGTATCGGCCTAATTCTGCTCTGCATGCATTATTTGGTGTTTTACGTTGTACACGGAGGATATTTTTGCAGAATTCTGCGTGCAGAGTCTCAATTTGGTGTTTGTCCCATTTTGTGAAGTCTTGGTTGGTGAGCGGACCCCAGACCTCACAACCATAAAGGGCAATGGGCTCTATGACTGATTCAAGTATTTTTAGCCAAATCCTAATTGGTATGTTGAAATTTATGTTTCTTTTGATGGCATAGAATGCCCTTCTTGCCTTGTCTCTCAGATCGTTCACAGCTTTGTGGAAGTTACCTGTGGCACTGATGTTTAGGCCAAGGTATGTATAGTTTTTGTGTGCTCTAGGGCAACAGTGTCTAGATGGAATTTGTATTTGTGGTCCTGGTGACTGGACCTTTTTGGAACACCATTATTTTGGTCTTACTGAGATTTACTGTCAGGGCCCAGGTCTGACAGAATCTGTGCATAAGATCTAGGTGCTGCTGTAGGCCCTCCTTGGTTGGTGACAGAAGCACCAGATCATCAGCAAACAGCAGACATTTGACTTCGGATTCTAGCAGGGGGAGGCCGGGTGCTGCAGACTTTCTAGTGCCCGCGCCAATTCGTTGATATATATGTTGAAGAGGGTGGGGCTTAAGCTGCATCCCTGTCTAACCCCACGACCCTGTGTGAAGAAATGTGTGTGTTTTTGCCAATTTTAACCGCACACTTGTTGTTTGTGTACATGGATTTTATAATGTCGTATGTTTTACCCCCAACACCACTTTCCATCAGTTTGTATAGCAGACCCTCATGCCAGATTGAGTCGAAGGCTTTTTTGAAATCAACAAAGCATGAGAAGACTTTGCCTTTGTTTTGGTTTGTTTGGTTGTCAATTAGGGTGTGCAGGGTGAATACATGGTCTGTTGTACGGTAATTTGGTAAAAAGCCCATTTGACATTTGCTCAGTACATTGTTTTCATTGAGGAAATGTACGAGTCTGCTGTTAATAATAATGCAGAGGATTTTCCCAAGGTTACTGTTGACACATATTCCACGGTAGTTATTGGGGTCAAATTTGTCTCCACTTTTGTGGATTGGGGTGATCAGTCCTTGGTTCCAAATATTGGGGAAGATGCCAGAGCTAAGTATGATGTTAAAGAGTTTTAGTATAGCCAATTGGAATTTGTTGTCTGTATATTTGATCATTTCATTGAGGATACCATCGACACCACAGGCCTTTTTGGGTTGAAGGGTTTTTATTTTGTCCTGTAACTCATTCAATGTAATTGGAGAATCCAGTGGGTTCTGGTAGTCTTTAATAGTTGATTCTAAGATCTGTATTTGATCATGTATATGTTTTTGCTCTTTGTTCTTTGTTATAGAACCAAAAAGATTGGAGAAGTGGTTTACCCATACATCTCCATTTTGGATAGATAATTCTTCGTGTTGTTGTTTGTTTAGTGTTTTCCAATTTTCCCAGAAGTGGTTAGAGTCTATGGATTCTTCAATTGCATTGAGCTGATTTCTGACATGCTGTTCCTTCTTTTTCCGTAGTGTATTTCTGTATTGTTTTAGTGATTCACCATAGTGAAGGCGTAGACTCAGGTTTTCCGGGTCTCTATGTTTTTGGTTGGACAGGTTTCTCAATTTCTTTCTTAGATTTTTGCATTCTTCATCAAACCATTTGTCATTATTGTTAATTTTCTTCGGTTTTCTATTTGAGATTTTTAGATTTGATAGGGAAGCTGAGAGGTCAAATATACTGTTAAGATTTTCTACTGCCAGGTTTACACCTTCACTATTACAGTGGAACGTTTTACCCAGGAAATTGTCTAAAAGGGATTGAATTTGTTGTTGCCTAATTGTTTTTTGGTAGGTTTCCAAACTGGATTCCTTCCATCTATAGCATTTCTTAATGTTACTCAGTTCCTTTGGCTTTGATGCCTCATGATTGAGTATTGCTCTGTTTAAGTAGACTGTGATTTTGCTGTGGTCTGATAGGGGTGTCAGTGGGCTGACTGTGAACGCTCTGAGAGATTCTGGGTTGAGGTCAGTGATAAAGTAGTCTACAGTACTACTGCCAAGAGATGAGCTATAGGTGTACCTACCATAGGAGTCCCCTCGAAGCCTACCGTTGACTATGTACATACCCAGCGTGCGACAGAGCTGCAGGAGTTGTGACCCGTTTTTGTTGGTTATGTTGTCATAGTTGTGCCTAGGGGGCATATGTGGGAGGGGATGCTGTCACCTCCAGGCAGATGTTTGTCCCCCTGTGTGCTGAGGGTGTCAGGTTCTTGTCCGGTTCTGGCATTTAGGTCGCCACAGACTAGTACATGTCCCTGGGCCTGGAAATGATTGATTTCGCCCTCCAGGATGGAGAAGCTGTCTTCATTAAAATATGGGGATTCTAGTGGGGGATATAGGTAGCACACAGGAGGACATTTTTCTCTGTTAGGATCATTTCCTTTTGAATTTCTAGCCAAATGTAGAATGTTCCTGTTTTGATTAATTTAATGGAGTGAGTTAGGTCTGCTCTATACCAAATTAGCATACCCCCTGAGTCCCTTCCCTGTTTCACACCTGGTAGTTTGGTGGATGGGACTACAGCTCTCTGTAACCTAGAGGGCAACCAGTGGGTCTGTCTCCTCTATACCAGGTTTCTTGCAGGATGACAATGTCTGTGTTACCGATTTCTTTGGTGAAGTCCGGGTTTCTGCTCTTCAGGCCAAAGGCAGATGACCTCAGGCCTTGGATATTCCAGGATGATATAGTGAATGCTTTTTGTTTCATAGAGTGTCCAATGTTGTTGGTCGTGGTTTGGCCTCAGGCCAGTAAGTGTGAGCAGAGCCTGCTGAGCATCTGGTACATGCCATTGGCTTGGGCGAGTGTGAGAGTGGGGGTTGGGACTGTTTGCCCGCTCACTACCTGGGCGTATGTGTGGCTTCCATGTTGAGGCCCTCTTTGCGGGGGTGGGGTGCATGGGGTGGGCAGGAGTGGCATAGGTCTGATCTGAGGGGGCCTAAATGGGGTGTGGGCATGGTTGACGTGGGGGGGTGTTGATTGGTTGGGGTGGGGGTGTGGATGTGTCTGGGTGTGCGGTGGTCTGGATGTAATTCCTCTTGGCGTGGGTCCTCTATGTGTAGGTCCAGGGGGGTCCTGCAGGTCTGGGAGGGTGTCTCGCCGGTCTGGGTGGGGTGTCTATTGATCTGTTGCTCCTGTGTGAAGTGTTGGGGATACGTTTGAGAGCGATGTCCTTTAGAGTTCGGGCAAAGGTGGGCACTGCTGCCTTGTAGAGGTGGACCTGGTCATAGAGGCTGTTCAAGTCCAGGGTGGAGTGGTGGGCCAGGAAAACATTTGGTTTTGAGGCACAGTCACGGGAAATACTTGCATTTACCCGCTGTATTGTGGCAGGGTGGAAGTCTTTTCGTGGTAGCAGGGTGGAGATAACCACTTGTGCGTTGGGGAAAGTAGAAGAAGCCTTTTCAATCACTACCTTCAGTGCTGTGGCCACTCTTTCTTGCTGTGCTCTCAGGTCGTTTGTGCCTGTGTGTATTATTATGTGGCTGGGTGACCCTAGTTTAGCCTCAGACAGAAGGTCTAGGGCGCGCTGGGTGTTTGGACACCAGAGTTTAGACACACTGTGTTTGGGAAAAAGTTTTTTTTCTTCTATATATTTTCCATTTGAGTCCATAAATAGTACAATCTGTGTCTTGTGTTTGTCCTCAGTGGGTGTGGGGATGTTGTCAGAAGGGCTATCAGGCAGGCTGACAGGGGGGGTGCTCAGAGGGGGTGAGAGCCGCTGGGCTTGGGGTTCTTCATTTGTCTGTTCTGCTGTGATGTCGACTCTATGGTCAGGGTCTGGTGTGGACTGTTCTGCTGTGGTGTCGAGACTTTTGTTGGGTGCTGAGGTGGGCTGTTCTGCTGGCTTCTCTGTGGGGGTGGCCACCTCTCTAGTGGGTTGTTCTCTGTCGCACGCCGTCCCCCTCAACCTCTCCTCCATCCCCCTCACCCTCTCCTCCATCCCCCTCAACCTCTCCTCCATCCCCCTCAACCTCTCCTCCACCAGCAGTCTGACACTCTCCTCTAGTGCTCTGTTCTGCTCCTCTTCTTCTGTTGTATTTGTCTCACCACTGTCCAAAGTGCAGATATGTCTCTGTCCACCTCCAGCTCTCCGGGTCTGGTTAAGGGGCTGTTGTTGTGCTGGACTGTTGTCTGGGTCTGTGCTGACTGAAGTGTAATCACCTGCTGTTCCAGCTCCACCTGCCTTATCTCCAGCTGGGTGAATTTGTCCTTCATTTCAATGAGGGAGTGGTAATCTGTGCTGGGATGTTGACTCTCTGCTGGGGGTTGCTCGTCTGTGGGGTTACATAATGAAGAGGTCTGGTCTGACCCGCTCGGTGTGGGGGTATCTTTATCAAGGGAGAGCTTCTCCTGCTGGGCTAATTCTTTGATTAGGTGAAAGTCCAGCTGAAACTGTTTGTGATTACCCTGTGCCATTACTGTTCCGGACTTATAGATATTTATATTACTTGACTCAGAGTCCTCGTTATCAAGTATTCTGAGTTTCCACCCCTCGTTAATCCCCGCTCTCGTAACAAGGGGGTAGTGTGCTAATATAGCACTGTGCCATGCCAGGGGATGGTTTGTGTGGAAGATAAGGTTGCTGATGTTCCCATTTTTGTAATAGTCAGCAAAAAGTGTCTCTTGATTTTCCATAAGGAGCTTAATTTTGTAATCTTTTCTTGCCTTATTATTCTTTACATGCACAGGGTACTGTATTTTAATTACCTCTGAACAGCAGGAGGGAGCTTCTAAGGCCTCTCCATTTGGTTGGGGTAGACTGTGTGACTCTCCTGCCATTGTTGGGCTAATGGGCTTTGACACCTCTCACTTGACACGTCGGTGCTAGTTGAAGCTGTATCAAGCTTGGCAGAATTATGTTAGAATTCAGTCCTTATAAAGTAATGTTGTGTATTTCTTCTATCTCTCTATAGTGCTGTTTCTTGTATTATGGTCTCTTGTTTCTTTAGAGGTTTCACTTTGTTGTCCTTTTTCTTTTCCTTTTTCTTCTGTCCTTATTTTGTCTTCCTTTCTTCTGTTAACTAGATATTTTTTGTTGTTATTCTTTGTAAGCTAGCTAGCTTCTTCCAGGAGAGTCACTAGCAACTGCTTAGCAACAAGTAAACAATTCAGCTAGCAATTCAGCTAGCTAAGATAACTGTACAATTTTATGAAAAATAGTTACTTTTTCAAAAGCCTGTCTTTTTGGTTTGTTCCTTGTTTTGTCTTCTATTGAGTCTTGCAGTTTTCTCTTGATTTTTTCGATGTACTTCACTCTAAAAAAACATTTAAAGCTCAATATATGCAGGAGCTCATTTTTCAGCAGCTGCTCAATTTGGAACTCCGGAACACACGGAACACATATATCTCTGTCCAGCGCAAGTGAAAGGCGGTCGAAAAAAAGTGGTACCAACGTTTTGGTTGAAGGTACAGGAAATGTTGTAGGCCACCAAATTAGACGTGATATTATTAAGTCGCCCTTCTGTGCTTGTTTGTGTGAGTGCATAGGTACGTTGTTTCAATATGGTGGAATAAATGGAGAAATGAAAGGAATATATTTAGTGGGATGAATTCAGTGTGCGATTGAATATTCCAATGCCATACCCATTGTTAGTCCTTTAGACTAGATCCGAGATGCCTTAAGAGAAAAGGTATCAGGACAGCAGGAATCAATAGATGTAATCATCAAGGGCTTGCAAAAGAGCTGTTACGAAACAGGACACAAGCAGCTGGGATGATTGCCCTATTAATAGTTGACCAATTACAAAACAGCAATCACCAATGCAGGCAGGTACGTGTTGATTGCTGCATTGTCTTCGTAAATAGGCTTCATAAGGAACTAAATGGCTCCTTCACAGTGCAGAATATTTGATAGTACTGACTCCCGTTGAGTAGACTCGTGTGTCTTTGGCGTGATTTGAAGTCGACTTCTGATGTGGGATTGAGTTCATTTTTAAAAGAATATTTGCTGAGGAATCGAAATGATAAGACAAAGTAAAGGCCCTAAATACAGGCTGCCAGTTAAATGCAGCAATGACACGGCTAAAGTGTGTCATTGCCGGACCAAAGAGCGGGAATAGTCTGCTGTTGCATCTTCACTCATGAGACAGGTAATAGCGGAGCTCCGTGGTGCTGAAAAGGACAGCGCCCCTGGCCATTTGCCAAAGCCTATTTCCCGTTAGAGGGATTCTTGACATGCTATAGGCACAGTTCAGTACACTCCTCATCCAACAGACCCCCTCCTGTAATTGGTCCCAGAATCATCCACTTGATTCCCGACCACCAACCGATTGTCGGGGTGCATCGGTGTAAAATGTGGTCGTCGAGATAAAGTTCTATAGGCTACATGGGGTAATGGCATCCGGAGCTTACAGATAAAGATTGCACTAGGCTAGAGAGAAAAGTAGCATTCCGTTTTTCATAAAGTAGGTCAATGTAACTTACCCTCTTTTGATACTTGAGAAACATACATTCACACGATGTCCAAATCTGCAAGAGACAAAGCAGCAGAAAATCAGCAGGTGAACAAAAGGGTTAAGTGAATATGATTTAAGAGCAGTCAAATGAAGTAACAGTGACATATATTGTAAGAAATGAAATCTACCATGTGAACATTGCATTGTGGCTTTAGAAGAGCATGTATTTGTAGATGAATGACAGATTAGGTTTGGTGACAAAGTAACTGTATAATTTGAGGTACTCTACATGACAATGTGTTTGCCTATTTGATGATCTGTTGTAGTTAATGTTTGATTTTGACCACGTACTTGTTGTGACAATTGCATCAGGTTGAGGGAGAAATGCTCTGTGTGGCCATTGTGAGTGGCACTTCTGATCCAGCAGGTGGTGTTAACATCCCTTCCTATGTGGCTTGAATGATGAGCCAGTGTTGGAAAAATGACTTGTGGTCCAGCGGGTGGCGGTGAAATGTCTCCCTATCTATATGACTTGACCTATTCCTTTGACATTGTTCACTTGATTGGAGATGATTCCGGCCTTCTTCGTGTCCTCTTCATGAGCACTTCTGCATGTCTTCCTTTCAAAATCAAACATTAACTACAACAGATCATCAAATAGGCAAACACATTGTCATGTAGAGTACCTCAAATTATACAGTTACTTTGTCACCAAACCTAATCTGGCATTCATCTACAAATACATGCTCTTCTAAAGCCACAATGCAATGTTCACATGGTAGATTTCATTTCTTACAATATATGTCACTGTTACTTCATTTGACTGCTCTTAAATCATATTCACTTAACCCTTTTGTTCACCTGCTGATTTTCTGCTGCTTTGTCTCTTGCAGATTTGGACATCGTGTGAATGTATGTTTCTCAAGTATCAAAAGAGGGTAAGTTACATTGACCTACTTTATGAAAAACGGAATGCTACTTTTCTCTCTAGCCTAGTGCAATCTTTATCTGTAAGCTCCGGATGCCATTACCCCATGTAGCCTATAGAACTTTATCTCGACGACCACATTTTACACCGATGCACCCCGACAATCGGTTGGTGGTCGGGAATCAAGTGGATGATTCTGGGACCAATTACAGGAGGGGGTCTGTTGGATGAGGAGTGTACTGAACTGTGCCTATAGCATGTCAAGAATCCCTCTAACGGGAAATAGGCTTTGGCAAATGGCCAGGGGCGCTGTCCTTTTCAGCACCACGGAGCTCCGCTATTACCTGTCTCATGAGTGAAGATGCAACAGCAGACTATTCCCGCTCTTTGGTCCGGCAATGACACACTTTAGCCGTGTCATTGCTGCATTTAACTGGCAGCCTGTATTTAGGGCCTTTACTTTCTCTTATCATTTCGATTCCTCAGCAAATATTCTTTTAAAAATGAACTCAATCCCACATCAGAAGTCGACTTCAAATCACGCCAAAGACACACGACTCTACTCAACGGGAGTCAGTACTATCAAATATTCTGCACTGTGAAGGAGCCATTTAGTTCCTAATGAAGCCTATTTACGAAGACAATGCAGCAATCAACACGTACCTGCCTGCATTGGTGATTGCTATTTTGTAATAGGTCAACTACTAATAGGGCAATCATCCCAGCTGCGTGTGTCCTGTTTCGTAACAGCTCTTTTGCAAGCCCTTGATGATTACATCTATTGATTCCTGCTGTCCTGATACCTTTTCTCTTAAGGGATCTCGGATCTAGTCTAAAGGACTAACAATGGGTATGGCATTGGAATATTCAATCGCACACTGAATTCATCCCACTAAATAGATTCCTTTCATTTATCCATTTATTCCACCATATTGAAACAACTTACCTATGCACTCACACAAACAAGCACAGAAGGGCGACTTAATAATATCACGTCTAATTTGGTGGCCTACAACATTTCCTGTACCTTCAACCAAAACGTTGGTACCACTTTTTTTCGACCACCTTTCACTTGCGCTGGACAGAGATATATCATTTTACTTTCAATAGCTTAGTCAGTCGCATGAATTACGGGGTGCACACAGCTAACGTTGTAACGATCGGATCAAAACATGGATTTTTTTTGCCATCGAGGAATGTCACATGGCCCAGAAATGATTGAATGGCCATTTTCACAAAGGAATAGACAGACTCTAGCATGTTACATTCCAAGAGCAATTGGATTCCAAAAAACACAACGTGCCCCACTTGGGGACCCGAGGACCGAGTTTGGGAAACGCTGGCCTGAAGATCAAATACCAATAGGGAGCCACTATGACGTGTTCACACGCTGACAGTACCCGCGTTTAACCACTAGATGGTCTCCGTGCTCCACGGTAAACTTTTCCCCACTGCAACATGGGACTCAGTTGGAAGTCAGTTATTTGCCCTATATCATTACTATCACTCATTACTGCTAGTGTATTTTTCCCCTCTTCCACTCTAGGCATACATCTAAACACATATAGAGAGCGTTATTGAAACGACTCAAGTCAGTTAACAACAAACTCTTATTTACAATCACGGCCGGTGGTGATACAGCCTGGAATCGAACCACGGTCTGTAGGGACTCGAGAGCAGGGAACACGGTGCAAATGGAACAATTGTGCCTTTTTGACTGAAATATGGAGGTGGCTCTTAAAAGAGCCTTTGGGGGATTTTGGAGATCAGGTCATCGTTTATGCGCGCTCTCCGCGAATACGACGGGCCAGCTGGATGTCCTTGGGCATGATGGTCACCCTCTTGGCGTGGATGGCGCACAGGTTGGTGTCCTCGAACAGGCCGACCAGGTAAGCCTCGCTTGCCTCCTGCAGGGCCATCACTGCGGAACTCTGGAAGCGCAGGTCGGTCTTAAAGTCTAAAAGCTACAACGTTGTAAAACATTCCTCAGACACCCACCCAACACACACACAATAAAGGGATCGTTTTCCTATGCGTACAGAGGCGATAGGAATGTGCAAATATTGAATGGTACTTTTTTCAAAAAACAATAACATAGCCTTATATTATGGAAATAGTGGTATGATAGCCTCAGATGTTGCATCGAATGATCGCAAGAGGTCATTTCAAACGGGGACAAATGAGGCCCAAGGGCACATACCGGCGATTGATCAATCGGTGCACTTGATTCACATCTCAGATGTGACTAGGTTTCATCTTACAACTTATTGTTGCCGGCCCTCGGTTTAGTACATCGAGCAACAGAGGTTGCCTTTTAGGAGAACGACTGACAAGCGTTCAACTAGCTGGGATGCAGCTAGTGTCATCAAAGCACAAAGCATAGCAAGTTAGAAGAAATAGGTTACGGTTACGAAAAGGCTTAGGCTTACCCCAAATGTCACGTCCGTTCGTAGCTCTACTCCGTGTAGGCACAACAAGTCATCACACAGAGAGCACACTTGAAGCACAACTGCACTGCCTAGAAGGCCGCAACGGACTGAATTGGAATCCCTCAAACAGCACGCTAACTACATTCCGCTTTATGATGTCACAGTCAGCCCCTTGGAACACTGGTCCTCAACAATCACAAACACCTTGGATACCCAAGCCAAACATTCTCTAACCAATCACATTCACAAATCAACCAGGGAGAAGAAGGCTGCCAGGAATTGAATGCTGAAAAGCTAACCTCCTTCACAGAGCAACATCATAGGACTGGGAGTTTGTGTTCAACAGCAGGTTACACTCTGTCACTTGTTCCCTTCAACTGCTTGCGTTCCCCTATTAAACAAGGGCTTAGTTATTCTATAGGCTGCAGTGCAGATACTTCACATGCAGAGTACAACAACAAATAACAGAGGGCCTGTTACCACACCCTATAGGCTAGGAGTTGAACTTGGACCACAATGACATTGGTAGTAATTAGCCTGCAGCATAAATGACACCTCCCTAACGGGGACATAAAGTGGAAATGGAGTTGAGGAAAAGTCCTAATCAAATTGGCACATTTTTTTTTCACCTTTATTTAACCAGGTAGGCAAGTTGAGAACAACTTCTCATTTACAATTGCGACCTGGCCAAGATAAAGCAAAGCAGTTCGACACATACAACGACACAGACTTACACATGGAGTAAAACAAATATACAGTCAATAATACAGTATAAACAAGTCTATATACGATGTGAGCAAATGAGGTGAGATAAGGGAGGTAAAGGCAAAAAAAGGCCATGGTGGCAAAGTAAATACAATATAGCAAGTCAAACACTGGAATGGTACATTTGCAATGGAAGAAATGTGCAAAGTAGGAATAAAAATAATGGGGTGCAAAGGAGCAAAATAAATTAGTTCATTCAATACAGTAGGGAAAGAGGTAGTTGTTTGGGCTAAATTATAGGTGGGCTATGTACAGGTGGAGTAATCTGTGAGCTGCTCTGACAGTTGGTGCTTAAAGCTAGTGAGGGAGATAAGTGTTTCCAGGTTCAGAGATTTTTGTAGTTCCTTCCAGTCATTGGCAGCAGAGAACTGGAAGGAGATGCGGCCAAAGAAAGATTTGGTTTTGGGGGTGACTAGAGAGATATACATACACCTGATTAGCAGAAATGCTTGCGTTACTAGCTCCAACAGCACAGTCAAGTCTAACAAGTAAGATCGAACCATGTTCCAACATTCCACACAATACACCCAAATGGAATTGGAATACATCAATATATGGACGAGCAATGTCACACCGTCCGTAGACTAACATACCTTACAATACAATACTTTATATATCCACATGACATGAGCTATGCAAACGACCTCCACGTTACAACAAGTACGTGGTCAAAATCAAACATTAACTACAACAGATCATCAAATAGGCAAACACATTGTCATGTAGAGTACCTCAAATTATACAGTTACTTTGTCACCAAACCTAATCTGGCATTCATCTACAAATACATGCTCTTCTAAAGCCACAATGCAATGTTCACATGGTAGATTTCATTTCTTACAATATATGTCACTGTTACTTCATTTGACTGCTCTTAAATCATATTCACTTAACCCTTTTGTTCACCTGCTGATTTTCTGCTGCTTTGTCTCTTGCAGATTTGGACATCGTGTGAATGTATGTTTCTCAAGTATCAAAAGAGGGTAAGTTACATTGACCTACTTTATGAAAAACGGAATGCTACTTTTCTCTCTAGCCTAGTGCAATCTTTATCTGTAAGCTCCGGATGCCATTACCCCATGTAGCCTATAGAACTTTATCTCGACGACCACATTTTACACCGATGCACCCCGACAATCGGTTGGTGGTCGGGAATCAAGTGGATGATTCTGGGACCAATTACAGGAGGGGGTCTGTTGGATGAGGAGTGTACTGAACTGTGCCTATAGCATGTCAAGAATCCCTCTAACGGGAAATAGGCTTTGGCAAATGGCCAGGGGCGCTGTCCTTTTCAGCACCACGGAGCTCCGCTATTACCTGTCTCATGAGTGAAGATGCAACAGCAGACTATTCCCGCTCTTTGGTCCGGCAATGACACACTTTAGCCGTGTCATTGCTGCATTTAACTGGCAGCCTGTATTTAGGGCCTTTACTTTCTCTTATCATTTCGATTCCTCAGCAAATATTCTTTTAAAAATGAACTCAATCCCACATCAGAAGTCGACTTCAAATCACGCCAAAGACACACGACTCTACTCAACGGGAGTCAGTACTATCAAATATTCTGCACTGTGAAGGAGCCATTTAGTTCCTAATGAAGCCTATTTACGAAGACAATGCAGCAATCAACACGTACCTGCCTGCATTGGTGATTGCTATTTTGTAATAGGTCAACTACTAATAGGGCAATCATCCCAGCTGCGTGTGTCCTGTTTCGTAACAGCTCTTTTGCAAGCCCTTGATGATTACATCTATTGATTCCTGCTGTCCTGATACATTTTCTCTTAAGGGATCTCGGATCTAGTCTAAAGGACTAACAATGGGTATGGCATTGGAATATTCAATCGCACACTGAATTCATCCCACTAAATAGATTCCTTTCATTTATCCATTTATTCCACCATATTGAAACAACTTACCTATGCACTCACACAAACAAGCACAGAAGGGCGACTTAATAATATCACGTCTAATTTGGTGGCCTACAACATTTCCTGTACCTTCAACCAAAACGTTGGTACCACTTTTTTTCGACCACCTTTCACTTGCGCTGGACAGAGATATATCATTTTACTTTCAATAGCTTAGTCAGTCGCATGAATTACGGGGTGCACACAGCTAACGTTGTAACGATCGGATCAAAACATGGATTTTTTTTGCCATCGAGGAATGTCACATGGCCCAGAAATGATTGAATGGCCATTTTCACAAAGGAATAGACAGACTCTAGCATGTTACATTCCAAGAGCAATTGGATTCCAAAAAACACAACGTGCCCCACTTGGGGACCCGAGGACCGAGTTTGGGAAACGCTGGCCTGAAGATCAAATACCAATAGGGAGCCACTATGACGTGTTCACACGCTGACAGTACCCGCGTTTAACCACTAGATGGTCTCCGTGCTCCACGGTAAACTTTTCCCCTCTCATCAGCGGCACTGCAACATGGGACTCAGTTGGAAGTCAGTTATTTGCCCTATATCATTACTATCACTCATTACTGCTAGTGTATTTTTCCCCTCTTCCACTCTAGGCATACATCTAAACACATATAGAGAGCGTTATTGAAACGACTCAAGTCAGTTAACAACAAACTCTTATTTACAATCACGGCCGGTGGTGATACAGCCTGGAATCGAACCACGGTCTGTAGGGACTCGAGAGCAGGGAACACGGTGCAAATGGAACAATTGTGCCTTTTTGACTGAAATATGGAGGTGGCTCTTAAAAGAGCCTTTGGGGGATTTTGGAGATCAGGTCATCGTTTATGCGCGCTCTCCGCGAATACGACGGGCCAGCTGGATGTCCTTGGGCATGATGGTCACCCTCTTGGCGTGGATGGCGCACAGGTTGGTGTCCTCGAACAGGCCGACCAGGTAAGCCTCGCTTGCCTCCTGCAGGGCCATCACTGCGGAACTCTGGAAGCGCAGGTCGGTCTTAAAGTCCTGGGCAATTTCTCGCACCAGGCGCTGGAAAGGCAGTTTGCGGATCAGCAGCTCAGTGGACTTCTGGTAACGACGGATCTCTCTAAGAGCCACGGTGCCGGGCCTGTAACGGTGAGGCTTCTTCACGCCGCCGGTGGCCGGGGCGCTCTTGCGCGCAGCCTTGGTGGCGAGCTGCTTCCTGGGTGCTTTGCCACCGGTGGATTTGCGAGCGGTTTGCTTGGTTCTGGCCATGGCGCTAGCTAGCTTCCTTCTTTCACAGTCGGAGTATAGCCTCCAAATGCCTATGTGAAGTTTATAAAGCCGGCAGCGGCGTCTGCTGATTGGTCACCATCTCCGCACCGCCCTGATTGGCCCGTTGCGGAGGCCTCCTCCGCCGCCCATTGGACGGGAGGCTCGGCCTCTCCGTGACGCCCCAAAATGCAACCCCCTCCCTCGCCGAGGCGCGCTTGGGTCTTTTGTTAGGGCCGCGAGCAACGTTACACTTTACGCGCAATAACGCTCTCTCATTTTAGCCTAGTAGTTGTTATTCTTCATGTAGGCCTCATGTGGGCACTTGATACTGTGCCGTGTATATGTGTGTGTATTTAACAAACACGCCAAATAGTTGGCCAGCCATAGAGAGAGAGGACACTTTGCTTTTTTGCTGAGCTAGGTGGTTGGCTCTTAAAAGAGCCTTTGGGGGTTGAGTAGTCAAGTTGCAGCCGCACCAGCGATTTTACTTGGCTTTGACGGCCTTCTCAGTCTTCTTGGGGAGCAGCACTGCCTGGATGTTGGGCAGAACACCACCCTGAGCGATGGTCACGCCGCCAAGCAGTTTGTTCAGCTCCTCGTCGTTACGGACTGCCAGCTGCAGGTGACGGGGGATGATACGAGTCTTCTTGTTGTCACGGGCAGCGTTTCCAGCCAACTCCAGGATCTCAGCAGTCAGGTACTCGAGCACTGCGGCCAGGTAGACTGGTGCGCCAGCGCCCACACGCTCGGCGTAGTTGCCTTTGCGCAGCAGCCTGTGCACACGGCCCACGGGGAACTGGAGCCCGGCACGGGATGAACGTGTCTTTGCCTTCGCCCTGGCCTTGCCTCCGGTTTTGCCTCTTCCGCTCATATTAGTAGCTTCAGTATGTCACAGAAAGTCTGAATGAGCCGCTAGCCACTTCGAGAGCCTTACTTATACCTCGCCACAAGAGGCATCGATTGGCCACCGGACCGGTGTGGCCTTATCCAATTGGAGTGAGAGACAGACAGACAGTCAGCCCTAAGCCCGCCCCCACCCACCCCCGCCCGCGCACGCAGGCAGGCAGGCAGCAGAGTGACAAGGGCTAGGCTACTCTGTTTCCCTCCGACTTTTGTTACTTTTTCTCGTTGGCGGGAGCGCCAAAGTGACAACTCAAATCACTGAAACATGTTTGAGATTGGCTCATAATACAAATGACTGCTGTCCAACCCACTATAGTATGTATTCTTCTTATTATTAGCAGAATCAATGTGACATGCGAATTCTAACACATATCACAACAATGTTGACTGGTGAGGGTGCTGCACTCTTGAGTGACAAATGTAAAGCCATTTAGCCACTCTTCTTGCACCACGGGTAGGTAGGTAGGTAGGTAGGTAGGACGTACATGGAATGACATGCGCTTTTATGGAAAGAGGTGGGTGGCTCTTAAAAGAGCCTTTTGTGGTAACAACATGTGTCGAGTACAAAGAACACTGTTTGTAATAGGTTTACTTCTTCTTGGGGGCTGCCTTCTTGGCCTTGGCTGCCTTGGGCTTGGCGGCTTTGGGCTTCGCTGCCTTGGTAGCCTTCTTGGGGCTCTTGGCCGCTTTCTTGGCCGCTGCGGCGGGCTTCTTCACCTTCTTTGGGCTCTTGGCGGCCTTTTTGGGTGTAGCGGGCTTCTTGGCCTTCTTGGGGGACTTCTTTGCGGCCACGGCCTTCTTGGCTGCTACCTTCTTGGGCTTCTTGGCGGCGGCGGGCTTCTTGGCGGCCACCTTCTTAGCTTTGGGGGCTGCGGCTTTCTTAGCGGGCTTCTTTGCCTCGACGGCCTTCTTGTTGAGCTTGAAGGAGCCGGAGGCACCGGTGCCCTTGGTCTGGACCAGGGTGCCCTTGGTGACGAGGCTCTTGACGGCGATCTTGACACGGGAGTTGTTCTTCTCCACGTCGTAGCCGCCTGCCGCCAGAGACTTCTTGAGCGCGGCCAGGGACACGCCGCTCCTCTCCTTGGAGGCGGACACCGCCTTGACGATGAGCTCGCCTACGCTGGGTCCCGCTTTCTTGGGCTTGGCTGCTGCCTTCTTCTTGGGGGCCTTGGCCGGCGCGGCGGCGGCGGGTGCTGGTGCGACTTCTGCCATGTCTGTCGTTCGGTCCGGTAAACACACACACTTACAACACTACGGTAGTCTGTGAGGAGGAGTACTTTGCTGTAGACGCTGCTCTGTGCTATTGAAGCTCCACACGGTGCAGGGGGCTGGCCTTAAACGCGACATGAGAACCATGTAGACTCAAGCCACCCAGCTCGGCTTCTCCTGGCTGGCCAAATGCTCTTTCACTTGTGTTTTCTGGTCGCCAATATCGGGCCAAAAGTCACCGACGGAGCCGTGTTTTTGGCCCAAAAGCGAACGGCCCAGCGAGCAGACTTGTGTCCGTTCAGAATAAAGTCATGTGGGCTGCAGAAGCCCCGTGCATTTTGCTGCGACTCGCTCAAAACCTCACCGTTCGACTGTCGGGTGGAGCGGTGCGCACTGCTTTTCCTGTGCTATTTGTCTCCTAAATGGCCTAAAAGTGCATCCGATTGCGAGCACCATTGATTGTGGGGTGAGCCGAGATGTCTGGCAAGGGAGTCAAATGGTTTGGCGTCCCCTGATGTGCTCCTTGGTGTTTTAAAGGAGAGCTCTTTTGGGGACCTTAAAACACATGCACTTGTGAGGCCTGGCTGAGACTAGTTTCACGTTGTATTCGTCATGTGTCCAGGAGGCACAGGAAATAATACACTGTCCAACGACATGCTTACTTGCACTGTGTGTGTGTGTGATGTTTTATTAGTCCTTTAGTTGGATTTGGAGCCTGCTCTTTGTGCACAATGTCTCTCTCTCTATCTGTGTGTGTCTCTTTCAAAAGCGTGTCATCCAGATGAGGTGAGCTCACCTTGTCGCTTGACTCCTCCGCAGCGTGACTCGTGCGGTCTTTGTGTCTTTCTTGTGTCTGGCTGTGCGGCCGGCGCTATGGAGGCTGGCGCCCCATGTGCTTGTTTGCCCTGATATAGGCCTAGAGAGAGCGATTTGGAGGCTCTCCTCCTCCTCCCCCTCTTGTACAGGTGGAAGGGCTAGTTTCAATCGGTGACGTCACTTGCTCA
>NW_027040319.1:0-130267 GCF_034236695.1 Oncorhynchus nerka | reverse complement strand
CCTCATTGCAACTCCCTCCAAGTCTCCGACCACTACCTTGTATCCTTTTCCCTCTCGCTCTCATCCAACACTTCCCACACTGCCCCTACTCGGATGGTATCGCGCCGTCCCAACCTTCGCTCTCTCTCCCCCGCTACTCTCTCCTCTTCCATCCTATCATCTCTTCCCTCTGCTCAAACCTTCTCCAACCTATCTCCTGATTCTGCCTCCTCAACCCTCCTCTCCTCCCTTTCTGCATCCTTTGACTCTCTATGTCCCCTATCCTCCAGGCCGGCTCGGTCCTCCCCTCCCGCTCCGTGGCTCGACGACTCATTGCGAGCTCACAGAACAGGGCTCCGGGCAGCCGAGCGGAAATGGAGGAAAACTCCGCCTCCCTGCGGACCTGGCATCCTTTCACTCCCTCCTCTCTACATTTTCCTCCTCTGTCTCTGCTGCTAAAGCCACTTTCTACCACTCTAAATTCCAAGCATCTGCCTCTAACCCTAGGAAGCTCTTTGCCACCTTCTCCTCCCTCTTGAATCCTCCTCCCCCTCCCCCCTCCTCCCTCTCTGCAGATGACTTCGTCAACCATTTTGAAAAGAAGGTCGACGACATCCGATCCTCGTTTGCTAAGTCAAACGACACCGCTGGTTCTGCTCACACTGCCCTACCCTGTGCTCTGACCTCTTTCTCCCCTCTCTCTCCAGATGACATCTCGCGTCTTGTGACGGCCGGCCGCCCAACAACCTGCCCGCTTGACCCTATCCCCTCCTCTCTTCTCCAGACCATCTCCGGTGACCTTCTCCCTTACCTCACCTCGCTCATCAACTCATCCCTGACCGCTGGCTACGTCCCTCCCGTCTTCAAGAGAGCGAGAGTTGCACCCCTTCTGAAAAAACCTACACTCGATCCCTCCGATGTCAACAACTACAGACCAGTATCCCTTCTTTCTTTTCTCTCCAAAACTCTTGAACGTGCCGTCCTTGGCCAGCTCTCCCGCTATCTCTCTCAGAATGACCTTCTTGATCCAAATCAGTCAGGTTTCAAGACTAGTCATTCAACTGAGACTGCTCTTCTCTGTATCACGGAGGCGCTCCGCACTGCTAAAGCTAACTCTCTCTCCTCTGCTCTCATCCTTCTAGACCTATCGGCTGCCTTCGATACTGTGAACCATCAGATCCTCCTCTCCACCCTCTCCGAGTTGGGCATCTCCGGCGCGGCCCACGCTTGGATTGCGTCCTACCTGACAGGTCGCTCCTACCAGGTGGCGTGGCGAGAATCCGTCTCCTCACCACGTGCTCTCACCACTGGTGTCCCCCAGGGCTCTGTTCTAGGCCCTCTCCTATTCTCGCTATACACCAAGTCACTTGGCTCTGTCATAACCTCACATGGTCTCTCCTATCATTGCTATGCAGACGACACACAATTAATCTTCTCCTTTCCCCCTTCTGACGACCAGGTGGCGAATCGCATCTCTGCATGTCTGGCAGACATATCAGTGTGGATGACGGATCATCACCTGTTCTCTCACATCACCCCGCTCCTCCGCTCTCTCCACTGGCTTCCAGTTGAAGCTCGCATCCGCTACAAGACCATGGTGCTTGCCTACGGAGCTGTGAGGGAACGGCACCTCACTACCTCCAGGCTCTGATCAGGCCCTACACCCAAACAAGGGCACTGCGTTCATCCACCTCTGGCCTGCTCGCCTCCCTACCACTGAGGAAGTACAGTTCCCGCTCAGCCCAGTCAAAACTGTTCGCTGCTCTGGCCCCCCAATGGTGGAACAAACTCCCTCACGACGCCAGGACAGCGGAGTCAATCACCACCTTCCGGAGACACCTGAAACCCCACCTCTTTAAGGAATACCTAGGATAGGATAAAGTAATCCTTCTCCCCCCCTTAAAAGACCTAGATGCACTATTGTAAAGTGGCTGTTCCACTGGATGTCATAAGGTGAAAGCACCAATTTGTAAGTCGCTCTGGATAAGAGCGTCTGCTAAATGATTTAAATGTAAATGTAAATGCATTGTCAGATTTAAAAAAGGATTTACTAAGAAAGAATACGATGCGATTATCTGAGGATAGAACCCCATAAAAAAAAACAATTTCAACCAGCACAGGCGTAACATAATCACAAACTGCATTTAAATAAATAGTTTACATATGACGATCTTCATCTGTTTGCAATCCCATTGCTCATTGTTACACAATGAATGATCTTTTGTTTGATAAAATCCGTTTTTATAGCCTAACATGAAACATTTTGTGAACCGCTTGTGTCGTGAATTCCGTCTCATTCCATTTTCAACGACACATTTCAGGTAAATAACCCAGACAGAACGTGACTTTTCCAGTCATGTTTGGTTTCCCTGCAATCAACTGGTTTGTTTGTAACACAATCAAACCTGATGGGTCATTTCGCGGGACGTATTGACTGAAAGAAACCGATTTGAAGACAACAAGTAATGACATCATTGTGCACCAATGATTTGCCCGCTGTTTCGTTGATTGACTGTATTTTAACCCAATGACCACTGATCGTCTTGAAATCTAGCTGGGTAGATAGCCAATGAGCTGAGGTAAACGGCAATAGGTCATGTTTATGTGTTGCCAGACCAACCCATGTAGTAAACTCTGGATTAAAGAGAGCAATTCGCTATTGAAGTTTTATACCGGAGGGAGCAACACATATTACGCACAGCGTTGTTTCGCATATTCAGCTGTTTATATGTCAATCATTATGGCGACTGCGTCAGGGAAAGCTAAATCTAAGTCTAGATATACAGATGTACACACAATTTTAGAAGAAATTGATCGGAAAAGTGAGACAGAGATTGTTGTAGGACGATTCATTTAGCGATTCCCAAGTGGAGGAATATTTTTTGAATGGGAGAGGACATCCTTTTTGGACTGGTAAGTTCTTCTCATGCTAATGCCCTTGTTTGAAATTAATAATATAAAATATTATTTGTGATTTCTTTAAAATTTTAGACGCAATATATAAACATGTAATGTCATGAAATGTGAGATGCGTGTATCTGCCGCCCCACCCCAACCCACATGAAATGGCATATTTGAGGCTGTTGAGGGGAGGGCAGGCCCACAACAATGGCCAAAGTGAAATGGAGACAGTAGATACAGCTGGTCTGTTGTAATATAATAAAGACAGTAGATCTAGCTGGTCTGTCATAATATATTCAACCTTATGTTCTGTGTACTCTACATATATAACTGTTTATTATACCTGTTGATACAGGGCTCATACGTGAAACTATTCTAACTGAACATTTTCTTTCACAGTGACACTGACTCTGAATGGCAGCCTCCAGGGCCAAGGTGTCCATCCCCCACTGAAGCTGGTTCATCCAGCTCCTGCCACAAGTGGTGTTCATCTGCCCAAATGTATTTCTGCAGGCATGGATGTGCCTCAGGGACAAAAGGGCACAGCATGGAGGCGTCGCTGTGTTCTTTGCTAAATTAAGTCCCCCATCACCTGCGCCACATGCTTGGTGACCCTCTGCTTTACAGCATAAAGAGACTGCTATGGCACCTGGCATCAGCAGCACAATATTGTGTAGAGCTTTGGCAAAGTGGGTGGGGTTATATCCTGCCTGTTTGGCCCTGTCCGGGGGTCTCATCGGATGCGGCCACAGTATCTCCTGACCCCTCCTGTCTCAGCCTCCAGTATTTAGCTGCAGTGGTTTATGTGTCGGGGGCTAGGGTCAGTTTGTTATATCTGGAGTACTTCTTCTGTCTTATCCGGTGTCCTGTGTGAATTTAAGTATGGTCTTTCTAATTCTCTCTTTCTCTATCTCGGAGGACCTGAGCCCTAGGACCATGTGTCAGGACTACCTGGCATGATGACTCCTTGCTATCCCCAGTCCACCTGGCATTGCTGCTGTTCCAGTTTCAACTGTTCTGCCTGCGGCTATGGAACCCTAAACTGTTCATATTTACTCTTGAGGTGATGTCCCGTTGCATCCTCTACAACTACTGTGATTATTATTATTTGACCCTGCTGGTCATCTATGAACGTTTGAAAATCTCTGCCATGTTCTGTTATAATCTCCACCCGGCACAGCCAGAAGAGGACTGGCCACCCCTTATAGCCTGGTTCCTCTCTAAGTTTCTTCCTAGATTCTGGCCTTTCTAGGGCCACCGTGCTACTACACCTGCATTGCTTTCTGTTTGGGGTTTTAGGCTGGGTTTCTGTACAGCACTTTGAGATATTAGCTGATGTACGAAGGGTTATATAAATAAATATGATTTGATAGAGGACTGAGGGTCTTCCAAATATTGAAATATTGTGTGTAAATATTTACCCATGTTATTTTGTAAATGCATATATTTTTTTCTTCATATTTTTTCCCCATAGTTTTTTCTCCATTTTTTGGGGGGGTGTGTGTTAGAATACCATTTTGGCATTTTGTATATAGTCATTTGTTTCAAAATGCTTCAGCAATTTGGCCACTTGGCCACTTGGGTACATTTGGGCTACAGTGCCTTGCGAAAGAATTCAGCCCCCTTGAACTTTGCGACCTTTTGCCACATTTCAGGCTTCAAACATAAAGATATAAAACTGTATTTTTTTGTGAAGAATCAACAACAAGTGGGTCACAATCATGAAGTGGAAAGACATTTATTGGATATTTCAAACTTTTTTAACAAATCAAAAACTGAAAAATTGGGCGTGCAAAATTATTTTGCCCCTTTACTTTCAGTGCAGCAAACTCTCTCCAGAAGTTCAGTGAGGATCTCTGAATGATCCAATGTTGACCTACATGACTAATGATGATAAATACAATCCACCTGTGTGTAATCAAGTCTCCGTATAAATGCACCTGCACTGTGATAGTCTCAGAGGTCCGTTAAAATCGCAGAGAGCATCATGAAGAACAAGGAACACACCAGGCAGGTCCGAGATACTGTTGTGAAGAAGTTTAAAGCCGGATTTGGATACAAAAAGATTTCCCAAGCTTTAAACATCCCAAGGAGCACTGTGCAAGCAATAATATTGAAATGGAAGGAGTATCAGACCACTGCAAATCTACCAAGACCTGGCCGTCCCTCTAAACTTTCAGCTCATACAAGGAGAAGACTGATCAGAGATGCAGCCAAGAGGCCCATGATCACTCTGGATGAACTGCAGAGATCTACAGCTGAGGTGGGACACTCTGTCCATAGGACAACAATCAGTCGTATATTGCACAAATCTGGCCTTTATGGAAGAGTGGCAAGAAGAAAGCCATTTCTTAAAGATATCCATAAAAAGTGTCGTTTAAAGTTTGCCACAAGCCACCTGGGAGACACACCAAACATGTGGAAGAAGGTGCTCTGGTCAGATGAAACCAAAATTGAACTTTTTGACAACAATGCAAAATGTTATGTTTGGCGTAAAAGCAACACAGCCCATCACCCTGAACACACCATCCCCACTGTCAAACATGGTGGTGGCAGCATCATGGTTTGGGCCTGCTTTTCTTCAGCAGGGACAGGGAAGATGGTTAAAATTGATGGGAAGATGGATGGAGCCAAATACAGGACCATTCTGGAAGAAAACCTGATGGAGTCTGCAAAAGACCTGAGACTGGGACGGAGATTTGTCTTCCAACAAGACATTGATCCAAAACATAAAGCAAAATCTACAATGGAATGGTTCAAAAATAAACATATCCAGGTGTTAGAATGGCCAAGTCAAAGTCCAGACCTGAATCCAATCGAGAATCTGTGGAAAGAACTGAAAACTGCTGTTCACAAATGCTCTCCATCCAACCTCACTGAGCTCAAGCTGTTTTGCAAGGAGGAATGGGGAAAAATTTCAGTCTCTCGATGTGCAAAACTGATAGAGACATACCCCAAGCGACTTACAGCTGTAATCACAGCAAAAGGTGGCGCTACAAAGTATTAACTTAAGGGGGCTGAATAATTTTGCACGCCCAATTTTTCAGTTTTTGATTTGTTAAAAAACTTTGAAATATCCAATAAATGTCGTTCCACTTCATGATTGTGTCCCACTTGTTGTTGATTCTTCACAAAAAAATACAGTTTTATATATTTATGTTTGAAGCCTGAAATGTTGCAAAAGGTCGCAAAGTTCAAGGGGGCCGAATACTTTCACAAGGCACTGTACTTGTGTGGGACACCTAGGTGACTTCATGATAAGTGCCATGTAGCACACTCATTTTGGAAGTTATCATTCTGAAACTTTGCACAAGTACTGTTGCCCTCTTATATATTTCACTGAAATTGTCCCCATCATCCTATCTGAATGTTTGTTTCATATTGTTCATTTTAAAGATGATGATACAACAATAAAAATAAAACATATGTGTTTTTTTCCCTTGTATTATCTAAACCAGATCTATTGTGTTATATTCTCCTACATTCAATTCACATTTACACAAACTTCAGAGTGTTTTCTTTCAAATGGTACCAAGAATATGCATATCCTTGCTTCTGGGCCAGAGCTACAGTCAGTTAGATTTGGGTATGTCTTCAGGCTGAATTGAAAAAAGTAGGGGGGTAGCTCTAAGAGGTTTTAATGAGTCGGACACAATAGATATGTTGCTCCCAGACAAGGCCCAAATCCCGTCATTCGCATTAAGAAAATAATGAAATACAGGTGGCGAAGATCAGGGTACCTTGTGAGAATTTGTGGGCGAGTGGGTAACCTGCCTCTACCATCCATTCTATTAGACAACGTGCAATCACTGGAGAATAAACTGGATGAGCTCCGTTCGCAACTATCCTACCAACTGGACAATGTGCAGTTGGCTGGATTTTCCGTGCATCGGCAAGACAGTACAGCTACGTCCGTTAAGACGAGGGGTGGGGGTGTGTGTCTATTTACATTTACATTTACATTTAAGTCATTTAGCAGACGCTCTTATCCAGAGCGACTTACAAATTGGTGCGTTCACCTTAAGACATCCAGTGGAACAGCCACTTTACAATAGTGCATCTAAAGAGCGTCTGCTAAATGACTTAAATGTAATGTAAATGTAAATCTTTTAAGGGGGGGGGGGTGAGAAGGATTACTTTATCCTATCCTAGGTATTCCTGAAAGAGGTGGGGTTTCAGGTGTCTCCGGAAGGTGGTGATTGACTCCGCTGTCCTGGCGTCGTGAGGGAGTTTGTTCCACCATTGGGGGGCCAGAGCAGCGAACAGTTTTGACTGGGCTGCGCGGGAACTGTACTTCCTCAGTGGTAGGGAGGCGAGCAGGCCAGAGGTGGATGAACGCAGTGCCCTTGTTTGGGTGTAGGGCCTGATCAGAGCCTGGAGGTACTGAGGTGCCGTTCCCCTCACAGCTCCGTAGGCAAGCACCATGGTCTTGTAGCGGATGCGAGCTTCAACTGGAAGCCAGTGGAGAGAGCGGAGGAGCGGGGTGACGTGAGAGAACTTGGGAAGGTTGAACACCAGACGGGCAGCGGCGTTCTGGATGAGTTGTAGGGGTTTAATGGCACAGGCAGGAGCCCAGCCAACAGCGAGTTGCAGTAATCCAGACGGGAGATGACAAGTGCCTGGATTAGGACCTGCGCTGCTTCCTGTGTGAGGCAGGGTCGTACTCTGCGGATGTTGTAGAGCATGAACCTATAAGAACGGGCCACCGCCTTGATGTTAGTTGAGAACGACAGGGTGTTGTCCAGGATCACGCCAAGGTTCTTAGCGCTCTGGGAGGAGGACACAATGGAGTTGTCAACCGTGATGGCGAGATCATGGAATGGGCAGTCCTTCCCCGGGAGGAAGAGCAGCTCCGTCTTGCCGAGGTTCAGCTTGAGGTGGTGATCCGTCATCCACACTGATATGTCTGCCAGACATGCAGAGATGCGATTCGCCACCTGGTCATCAGAAGGGGGAAAGGAGAAGATTAATTGTGTGTCGTCTGCATAGCAATGATATTTGTTTGTTATTTGTCAATAACAGCTGGTGTGCCATGTCTAATATTAAGGTGATCTAGAGGTATTGCTCACCTGAGGGAGAGTACCTCATGATAAGCTGTAGACCACACTACCTACCAAGAGGGTTTCCATCTATATATTTCATAGCCATCTATTTACCACCACAAACCGATGCTGGTACTAAGACCGCACTCAATGAGCTGTATAAGGCCGTAAGCAAACAAGAAAATGATGTATCTGTCACTGGCATTTTCCAGCAGTAGGTTTAGCAGCAGCTAGAAGTCCGGCGACGCCGAAAGGAGGGGGAGCCAAAGCGAATGCTGGTGTGACAGTATCACAACGGGAGTGATTGGGAGTCCCATAGGGCAGCTCTCAATTGGCCAAGCGTCATCCTGGTTTGGTCGGTGTAGTCCGTCATTGTAAATAATAATTTGTTAACTGACTTGCCTAGTTAAATAAAGGTTCGATATAAAATATAACATTTTGTTTTGCTAGCACAGACTAGAATATGTTCCGGGATTCATCCAATGGCTTTGAGGAGTATACCACCTCAGTCACCGGCTTCATCAAGACAGGGAACGCAAGGGTGCGTGCTCAGCCCGCTCCTGTACTCCTTGTTCACCCGTGACTGCGTGGTCACGCACACCTCCAACTCATTCATAAAGTTTGCAGACGACAACAGTAGTAGGCCTGATTATCAACAACGATGAGGCAGCCTACAGGGAGGAGGTGAATGCCCTCGAATTGTGGTGTCAGGAAAATAACCTCTCACTCAGCATCAACAAAATCAAGGAGCTGATCGTGGACTTCAAGAAATAGCAGAGGAAGCACGCCCCTATCCACAAGGATGGGACCGCTTTGGAGAAGGTGGAAAGTTCCTCGGCATACACATCACTGACAATCTGAAATAGTCCACCCACACAGACAGTGTGGCGAAGAAGGCGCAACAGCACCTCTTCAACCTCAGGAGGCTGAAGAAATTTGGCTTGGCCCCTATGCAATTTTGTAGATGACATCGCCAAAGTCGAGGATCGGTAGGATAGTCAGTTTTACTAGGGTAAGTTTGGCGGCGTGAGTGAAGGAGGCTTTGTTGCGGAATAGAAAGCCGACTCTTGATTTGATTTTCGATTGGAGATGTTTGATATGAGTCTGGAAGGAGAGTTTACAGTCTAGCCAGACACCTAGGTACTTATAGATGTCCACATATTCAAGGTCAGAACCATCCAGGGTGGTGATGCTGGTCAGGCGTGCGTGTGCAGGCAGCGAACGGTTGAAAAGCATGCATTTGGTTTTACTAGCGTTTAAGAGCAGTTGGAGGCCACGGAAGGAGTGTTGTATGGCATTGAAGCTCGTTTGGAGGTTAGATAGCACAGTGTCCAAGGACGGGGCGGAAGTATATAGAATGGTGTCGTCTGCGTAGAGGTGGATCAGGGAATCGCCCGCAGAAAGAGCAACATCATTGATATATACAGAGAAAAGAGTCGGCCCGAGAATTGAACCCTGTGGCACCCCCATAGAGACTGCCAGAGGACCGGACAGCATGCCCTCCGATTTGACACACTGAACTCCGTCTGCAAAGTAATAGGTGAACCAGGCAAGGCAGTCATCCGAAAAACCGAGGCTACTGAGTCTGCCGATAAGAATATGGTGATTGACAGAGTCGAAAGCCTTGGCAAGGTCGATGAAGACGGCTGCACAGTACTGTCTTTTATCGATGGCGGTTATGATATCGTTTAGTACCTTGAGCGTGGCTGAGGTGCACCCGTGACCGGCTCGGAAACCAGATTGCACAGCGGAGAAGGTACGGTGGGATTCGAGATGGTCAGTGACCTGTTTGTTGACTTGGCTTTCGAAGACCTTAGATAGGCAGGGCAGGATGGATATAGGTCTGTAACAGTTTGGGTCCAGGGTGTCTCCCCCTTTGAAGAGGGGGATGACTGCGGCAGCTTTCCAATCCTTGGGGATCTCAGACGATATGAAAGAGAGGTTGAACAGGCTGGTAATAGGGGTTGCGACAATGGCGGCGGATAGTTTCAGAAATAGATAAATAAGCCCAGCTGATTTGTACGGGTCCAGGTTTTGCAGCTCTTTCAGAACATCTGCTATCTGGATTTGGGTAAAGGAGAACCTGGAGAGGCTTGGGCGAGTAGCTGCGGGGGGCGGAGCTGTTGGCCGAGGTTGGAGTAGCCAGGCGGAAGGCATGGCCAGCCGTTGAGAAATGCTTGTTGAAGTTTTCGATAATCATGGATTTATCAGTGGTGACCGTGTTACCTAGCCTCAGTGCAGTGGGCAGCTGGGAGGAGGTGCTCTTGTTCTCCATGGACTTCACAGTGTCCCAGAACTTTTTGGAGTTGGAGCTACAGGATGCAAACTTCTGCCTGAAGAAGCTCACACTGACTGCGTGTATTGGTTCCTGACTTCCCTGAACAGTTGCATATCGCGGGGACTATTCGATGCTATTGCAGTCCGCCACAGGATGTTTTTGTGCAGTCAGGTCTGGAGTGAACCAAGGGCTGTATCTGTTCTTAGTTCTGCATTTATTGAACGGAGCATGCTTATCTAAAATGGTGAGGAAGTTACTTTTAAAGAATGACCAGGCATCCTCAACTGACGGGATGAGGTCAATGTCCTTCCAGGATACCCGGGCCAGGTCGATTAGAAAGGCCTGCTCACAGAAGTGTTTTAGGGAGCGTTTGACAGTGATGAGGGGTGGTCGTTTGACTGCGGCTCCGTAGCGGATACAGGCAATGAGGCAGTGATCACTGAGATCCTGGTTGAAGACAGCGGAGGTGTATTTGGAGGGCCAGTTGGTCAGGATGACGTCTATGAGGGTGCCCTTGTTTACAGAGCTAGGGTTGTACCTGGTGGGTTCCTTGATGATTTGTGTGAGATTGAGGGCATCTAGCTTAGATTGTAGGACTGCCGGGGTGTTAAGCATATCCCAGTTTAGGTCACCTAACAGAACAAACTCTGAAGCTAGATTGGGTGCGATCAATTCACAAATGGTGTCCAGGGCACAGCTGGGAGCTGATGGGGGTCGGTAGCAGGCGGCAACAGTGAGAGACTTATTTCTGGAGAGAGTAATTTTCAAAATTAGTAGTTCGAACTGTTTGGGTATGGACCTGGAAAGTATGACATTACTTTGCAGGCTATCTCTGCAGTAGACTGCAACTCCTCCCCCTTTGGCAGTTCTATCTTGACGGAAGATGTTATAGTTGGGTATGGAAATCTCAGAATTTTTGGTGGCCTTCCTGAGCCAGGATTCAGACACGGCAAGGACATCAGGATTAGCAGAGTGTACTAAAGCAGTGAGTAAAACAAATTTAGGGAGGAGGCTTCTGATGTTGACATGCATGAAACCAAGGCTTTTTCGATCACAGAAGTCAACAAATGAGGGTGCCTGGGGACATGCAGGGCCTGGGTTTACCTCCACATCACCCGCGGAACAGAGAAGGAGTAGTATGAGGGTGCGGCTAAAGGCTATCAAAACTGGTCGCCTAGAGCATTGGGGACAGAGAATAAGAGGAGCAGGTTTCTGGGCATGGTAGAATATATTCAGGGCATAATGCGCAGACAGGGGTATGGTGGGGTGCGGGTACAGCGGAGGTAAGCCCAGGCACTGGGTGATGATGAGAGAGGTTGTATCTCTGGACATGCTGGTTGTAATGGGTGAGGTCACCGCATGTGTGGGAGATGGGACAAAGGAGGTATCAGGGGTATGAAGAGTGGAACTAGGGGCTCCATTGTCAACTAAAACAATGATAACTAACCTGAACAACAGTATACAAGGCATATTGACATTTGAGAGAGACATACAGCGAGGCATACAGTAATCACATGTGTTGAATTGGGAGAGCTAGCTAAAACAGTAGGTGAGACAACAACAGCTAATCAGCTAGCACAACAACAGCAGGTAAAATGGCGTTAACTAGGCAGAGGGAGGGTCGGATTAACTACACACAGAGCCTGAGTGCGGCTGGGGCCGACAGATAAAACATAAACAAGCAGAATGGAGTACCGTGATTAATGGACAGTCCAGCATGCATCAGCTATGTAGCCAGGTGATCAGTGTCCAGGGGGCAGCGGTGGATGGGGCAGGGAAGCTGGACTGGTGAGTGTTATCCAGGTTAAAAAAACGAACAATGACTAAATAGCTTGTAGCTAGTTAGCTGGTTAGCTTCTGTAGGTTCTTGAGTGTGTTCTAAAAATTAAAAATAATAGCGATTCCATATCACATTGGGTGAGGCAGGTTACTGGAAGGTATAAACAAATTTAAAATCGAAAGAGATAGAAAGTAAATATGGGTCCAGTGAGTGTTTGGGACGCGGCGATTCAGACGGTTAGCAGGCCTGTGCTAACAAGCTAACAGTTAGTAGGCCGGGGCTAAACAAGGTAGCAGTTAGCAGACCGGGGCTAAACAAGCTAGCAGTTAGCAGGCCGAATTAGCAAGCAAGGGCTAGAGAGTTAGCCTTTGGGGGACGTCGCGATGGGGTGAGTCTGTTTATTCCTCTTCATGCGGTGACATCGATAGACCGGTCGTGGGTCCGGATATTGTAGCCCAGGAGTATGCTACTGTGGTAGCACAAGGGCTCTGGCCGGGCTAGCTTCAAGCTAAGTGGGTGGAAACGCTAGCCAGGAGTAATCATCCGGGGTTGCGGTTAGCTAGATAGCTAGTTGTGAAGATTCAGCTGAAGATGTTCCGTTTGCGGTGGGAATCCAGGATGAAAAAATAAATAGGTCCGTTATGCTCTGGTTAGAGTCGCGTTGTTCGAACTGGCGAGAGCTTTCCGAGCTAAAGGTTAGCTGATGACTGGTTAGCTGAAGAACGCTAGCAATGTTTTGCTGACTGATAGCTGGCTAGCTTCAGTCGAGGGGTTCCGGATCCGAAGTAAATATAAATACTTTAGGAAAAATAGCTACATTGGGTGAGGCGGGTTGCAGGAGAGTATTTAGAAGTTGAGGTTTAGCAAAATGTTTTAAAAGATATGCGAAAAAAACGAAAAAAACAATATATACAAAGGGACGCGACACGACAAGAAGTCTTACTGCTACGCCATCTTGGATCAGTACGAAACAGTGCTGAAATAGTTGACCACCGCAGGTAGGCTATTGCTTCAAATCCTATTGCTTCTAACTTCAATATGCTTTTTAAACAAATAAGACTTACACTAGTGAAACTCTTGTCGCCTATACTTTTTTCAATGACGTGACTCTCAGACAATAATTCAATTTAGAGGGGCAATTTTCGTTCAGCAAATCTGATCAGTGAGCATATCTAGAGGGTATTTTATATCATTCTAAATTAATTAATAATAATTCAGCTAAGGACCCTGGGACTAAACATCTCCCTTTGCAACTGTATTTCCTGTTCCCCCATGACAGCGTGCTCAAGCACATAGTTTGCTGACAACACAATGGTGGTAGGCCTCATCACCAACAACGATGAAACAGCCTATAGAGGGGAGGTCAGAGACCTGGCAGTGTGGTGCCAGGACAACATCCTCTCCCTCAACGTGAGTAAGACAAAGGAGATGATCGTGGAATACATTGACCCCCCCCGACCCCTTTGTTTTTACATTGATGCTACTCACTGTTTATTTTCTATGCATTGTTACTTTACCCCTACCTACATGTACAAACTCCCTTGACTAACCTGTACCCCCTCACATTGACTCGGTACCGGTACCCCCTGTATATTTAGGGAGGCATGTAGCCTAGTGGTTAGAGCGTTGGGCCAGTAACCGAAAGTTTGCTAGATCGAATCCCCGAGCTGACGAGGTAAAAAACGGTTTTTCTGCCCCTGAACAAGGCAGTTAACCCAATGTTCCTAGGCCGTCATCGTAAATAAGAATTTCTTCTTAACTGACTTGCTGAGTTAAATTAAAGGTTTAAATAAATAAAAATATGTTACTTTATTTTTTGAAACTTTAGTTTATTTCGTAAAATGTTTCTTTCAAATGCATTGTTGGTTGGTTAAGGGCTTGTAAGTAATCATTTCACGGTAAGGTCTACTACACCTATTCGGTGCATGTGACAAATACAATTTGATTTGATTTGAAACAGATTCCACTGCTTTAGAGTTTTCCAAACACTTTTACGGTATTGATTATATAAATACATAGGTTCTATTAGTCTTTAAATACATCACACTAGAGTACATCATTTAGAACCTATTTAAAGTGCCTAGTCAAATGTTCAAAGCCCTTCCACTTACTTTCCATCCTTCCACCTAGCGCAAATCACAAACACATAGACCCGTGTTCTCTTGTTGCCTGACTCGTGACATTACTTGCAGTTCCGTTCAGCCACTGGAACCGCAGGCGAGCCTCTAGAATTATTGACATTTCTATCCAAGGGTGAGCATGAGTATAAGATATATTTAAACAGCTTAATTGAGTAGCCACCTCGGAACGGCTGACTGATTTGGTAGCCTGTGGCTGTCCACTGTGGCTGTGAATTATTTATCAGGATAAGTTTGTTTGTTAGGCCGAGAGAGAGACCTGAGAAAAGGGGAGATGGTAGGGAGTGAGATGGAGAGAGAAAGAGGGGGGGGGGAGTTAGGGAGAGGGAGGGAGAGTGTGTGGGTGAGACATAGAGAGAGACCAGAGGGAGAGGAGAGAAGTAGAGACAGAGAGAAATGTGACTGGAGAAGTAGAGAGCGGTAGAGAGAGAGAGAAAGAGAGACAAAGACAGAGAGATGTAGAGAGGTGAGACAGAGGAGGAAGGGCCTTTCAAACTTAATATGATTTACTGATCTGGCTGTCTCTCTCTGTCTGTCCCCCACTCTCTTTGAATAAGCCTAAATATTTTAGATTATCTTCACTTATGGTCTCCAAGCATCCAGAAGTCAGAAAATGATTGAGATCAGAAATGTATGTTAGAATTGAAAGTGAACATGGATGCCTTGGTTGTTAATTGTCATAATCATTTGTTACGTCTAAATCGGGTCTTTTTCCTCTTGCTCTCTTGTTTCTTCAGTGCTTTGACTGTAAAGTACAGAAGTAAAACTAATTTGTATGTATTGTTGCACACATCTCATCTACACTGCAATTGTATTTATTTGCCCATCTGTTACAACTGAAATATGTGTTTTGCTCTCCTCTCACCCACCAGACACGAACAAACACACACACACACACACACACACACACACACACACACACACACACACACACACACACACACACACACACACACACACACACACACACACAACACACACACACACACACACACACACACACACACACACACACACACACACACACACACACACAACTAAGATCTGTTCCCACCTCCCACAGATGTTCTAATATAATCTCCCAGATGCTAACCGGCAGACAAATGTCACTCTCTGTGCATCTGCATGGGCATTGGACAGCTATGGGTGGCAATGTTCTTTAAGACCTTATAGTGCTTTTTACCCTTGACCTTTTCTGTCCTCTTTCTTGGTATTGGAGTTGCAGAGTGACATCAGTTGATATTATGAGTCAAATTTGAACTGTTCCTGTGGCTGGTCTAGTGGTATATCTGCTACCTCTGGACCCCTATGTATAGTGTTTCACTGAAAGCAGATTGACTAAAGGTACTTTTCCTTAAAGGAACTATAGAGTCATTTCTTATGCTGTTAAAATAAAGTTTGGGTTTTCTTTTCAATAAAAGTACTGAGACAGAGGGAGCCTGGACATTTAGATTCTTGAATACAAGATAGGCGTCAGTGTATTGAATAATATTTTTTCCAACTCAGGAGCTTATGCTTTCTATAGCTATTGGGTTTCCTAACAAGTAGTTTGACAGCCTGTTGGCAGAAGACTGAATGGGTATTAATGTTGAAAAGCAAACTTGGGCCAAACTAGTAAGGTAGTATGTTGAGTGGGGGAGTATCATAGATTTGAATTATAGTTTTGTTACCGCTATAGTCAAACCCAATTGCATATGTTTTGGGAAATTAGCTAGGTTTGGTTATTTGAGTTAATTTTTTATTTGCTTTTTAAAAGAGAGGTTGGAATCAAGTAAGATGCCGTGGTACTTAAAATCAGATGCCACCTGGAGCTTTTCCCCTGATGCGTTTGTCTCAGGGTAATCCGTTGTTTTCTTTGTGAGAAACATGCAGACTGTGTTTAAAAAAAATGAAATGCAAACATGAGTCTCTGAGCAAGTTTGTCATCTGAACCATTACAGTAGTCAGTTCTTGTGTAGTTTGTTGTTTGTTATTTGCATGAATTTATCACTGTATCATCTGCATACATTGGAACTTCAGACCCTGTACAGACAGAAGGAAGATCATTAATGTACGAGCTGTAGAGTATTGACCTTTGGGGAATGAAAACATTGGGGATATGAGTGCGCCAACTTTTGTCACTGATGTGACAGCGCCAACTTTTGAAAGAATTTTGATTTGTTAAAAATCAGGATAGTTTTAATAAATTTATATCAACAGGTTGAAATGATTTAGACAGCTGATTGAAGGGGTTTGTTCATTTGTTTACTGTTTAATGTTTATTTTAGGTGTTGATTTAACTTAATTAAACATTGTATTATCTGATGTGTTTGAGTAGGATTCTTTCTTCCGGGACAGATGGAAGTTATCTAAAATACAGTGCCTTGCGAAAGTATTCGGCCCCCTTGAACTTTGCGACCTTTTTTGACATTTCAGGCTTCAAACATAAAGATATAAAACTGTATTTTCTTGTGAAGAATCAACAACAAGTGGGACACAATCATGAAGTGGAACGACATTTATTGGATATTTCAAACTTTTTTAACAAATCAAAAACTGAAAAATTGGGCGTGCAAAATTATTCAGCCCCTTTACTTTCAGTGCAGCAAACTCTCTCCAGAAGTTCAGTGAGGATCTCTGAATGATCCAATGTTGACCTAAATGACTAATGATGATAAATACAATCCACCTGTGTGTAATCAAGTCTCCGTATAAATGCACCTGCACTGTGATAGTCTCAGAGGTCCGTTAAAAGCGCAGAGAGCATCATGAAGAACAAGGAACACACCAGGCAGGTCCGAGATACTGTTGTGAAGAAGTTTAAAGCCAGATTTGGATACAAAAAGATTTCCCAAGCTTTAAACATCCCAAGGAGCACTGTGCAAGCGATAATATTGAAATGGAAGGAGTATCAGACCACTGCAAATCTACCAAGACCTGGCCGTCCCTCTAAACTTTCAGCTCATACAAGGAGAAGACTGATCAGAGATGCAGCCAAGAGGCCCATGATCACTCTGGATGAACTGCAGAGATCTACAGCTGAGGTGGGACACTCTGTCCATAGGACAACAATCAGTCGTATATTGCACAAATCTGGCCTTTATGGAAGAGTGGCAAGAAGAAAGCCATTTCTTAAAGATATCCATAAAAAGTGTCGTTTAAAGTTTGCCACAAGCCACCTGGGAGACACACCAAACATGTGGAAGAAGGTGCTCTGGTCAGATGAAACCAAAATTGAACTTTTTGGCAACAATGCAAAACGTTATGTTTGGTGTAAAAGCAACACAGCTCATCACCCTGAACACAACATCCCCACTGTCAAACATGGTGGTGGCAGCATCATGGTTTGGGCCTGCTTTTCTTCAGCAGGGACAGGGAAGATGGTTAAAATTGATGGGAAGATGGATGGAGCCAAATACAGGACCATTCTGGAAGAAAACCTGATGGAGTCTGCAAAAGACCTGAGACTGGGACGGAGATTTGTCTTCCAACAAGACAATGATCCAAAACATAAAGAAAAATCTACAATGGAATGGTTCAAAAATAAACATATCCAGGTGTTAGAATGGCCAAGTCAAAGTCCAGACCTGAATCCAATCGAGAATCTGTGGAAAGAACTGAAAACTGCTGTTCACAAATGCTCTCCATCCAACCTCACTGAGCTCGAGCTTTTTTGCAAGGAGGAATGGGAAAAAATGTCAGTCTCTCGATGTGCAAAACTGATAGAGACATACCCCAAGCGACTTACAGCTGTAATCGCAGCAAAAGGTGGCGCTACAAAGTATTAACTTAAGGGGGCTGAATAATTTTGCACGCCCAATTTTTCAGTTTTTGATTTGTTAAAAAAGTTTGAAATATCCAATAAATGTCGTTCCACTTCATGATTGTGTCCCACTTGTTGTTGATTCTTCACAAAAAAAATACAGTTTTATATCTTTATGTTTGGAGCCTGAAATGTGGCATAAGGTCGCAAAGTTCAAGGGGGCCGAATACTTTCGCAAGGCACTGTACATTGATGATGATTAATGATTTGAGGTAGAGTGGAATTATCATCAGGTTTGGTTTTTAGTTCACTTTTGAGTTTCTGAATCGATGTAGTATAATGAATACTAACAGGGTGTTTCATAGTCTCTCTTTGAAATGTTTCCTGGGACTATAATCTTGGGGAGAGTGAGTGAAATTGAGGCCTTAAACTACCAAATTGAAAAGGGCCTGGAAGTTTTTGTTTTTTCATTAGGGTTTGCAAATACACACACACAAAACATGTTATGACTATTTGTTGGTGTTTTTAAAATGCTATGTTTGATTTGTGTTAAAATTTGTTTTAGTGCAAAGGTATCTTAAAGGGGCAGGTTTTGTATGACCTATGACCTCTATAATGACCTTTTGTTGTGGCTTGATCACCCTCATTGGAAAGCCATTTGGATAATGACTTTATAGTTATTTGTAATACTGATTTCAAGATAATTTGTGTAATTGATAAATATGTTTGAGTTTATAGTTCTTAGCCATATTTGTAATTTGGACCAATGTGAAGAAGGAGAGGGCATTGCTTTTAACTAAGGTTATGCTGTTTTAATTCTATTTTCCCTATGACCATATGGGTTAAATAATGTTTCTTTGTGAAGTTATTTCAGTTTAGTGATTTTTATTTGATAAGGTTATTTGAAATGGTGTTTATTACATTACTCTCATACTGAGAGATAAGTGTTAAAAATGGGGGAGGATTCAGTTTTTGAGGTTTTGAATTGAAGTTTATACACCTTGAGTCATATGTGAAGGAGTGATATGTATTGTTGTATTTGTTTTGATCTATTCCCGAGGGGATATAGGTCTAACATCTTGATCCTTGGCTCTACGATGGAGTTGACAGTGTGATGGGGAGTATAAGCCAATTTGAAAGAATAGTTTCAATAGAATGTGTGGATATTCTCTTTGAAATATGTTTAGATATGTGTATTAACAATAATTGGTCAAATTTATAATAATCATGTAGTTGATGAACTGAACTAAACTGTTGTTCTGATCTGTTCTTTCGAGGTTATCATGAAAAGTGACATCAGACGGTATCTTAATGCATGGAAGAGATGATTGGACTGAATAGTGTGTGTACCTCAAAACCCCCTCTAACTGGCTGAAGAAGAGTGACAAAGGCGTTGAATAAGGCTCTTCCAAACCACTTCTACCGAGAGAAAGGAACCAAGCCAGAAATCAGTGTACAGTATCCGATCTAAGCTATCAACTGCTTTTCTTTCATGTTTCTCTCAGGAGTGTGAGAGGAGTCCACGTGGAGTGAGCATGGAGAGAGATCTGCTCTAAACCTCTCTTATGATGCTGGTATATTGGTTGACGAGTGGACAAGACATAATGGGTGGTAAAGGTGATGGTGGTGAAGGTGATGGTGTAAGGATGAGATATTGAAATTGGGACATTATCATGGGCCATCCACTTTGAACTGTAAAGTTATCTGAAGAAGAAGGAAAAGGACACCAGAAGAATCAGTGCCTGAGGGGGTTGGTCAAATATGCCAATAAAATTGTTTTATACTTTTGTGGTATCAGGTTGATTGTAGAGGTCTACCCCATGTAAAATTATACTGATCTGTATTATAATCGTGATTAAAAGAGTTAATAGTAGAATTATGGGATAATTATACTGTCTGCTAATATTGATGTGTGTTACGGTTTTCTTCCGTCGAAGGAGAGTCGGACCCCGTGCAGCGTGGTTAGTTCGATACATCTTTAATGAAGAAAAACCACGAACAATACAAAAACAACAAACGGAATGTGAAAACCTATACAGCCTATTTTTTTTATTTTTATAAAAAATAATTTATTATCTTCAATACCATTCATTCTTTACAACTCATAATTTACATACATACTCAAATAATGGTATTTTAATTAAACTAATTAAACTAAACATAAACCCCAATCAAAACCTCAGGGGAGCATCTTCCCTCCCCGTCACCCTACAAAATACCTTTCCCTATCTCCCCGTCCCTAATCTATCCTCTTACATATCTCAATGACACCCAGCCCTAAACCCCCCTTCCACCTCTCCCGAGCAGCATGCTGCCCCCACTTCCTCTCCTCCCTCTTCATCCTCCCCCTCAAATCTCCTTCCACCCTCCTCACTATCCCTTCCACCCCCCAATCTCTCCCTGTCTTCACCATGTTCTGCCTTGCTTCCCACAGCCCCCGTTTAAAGAGACTCATGAGAAGCCAGAGCAGAAACCTGTCCCTATCCGTCCCTCTCGCTCTCCCTACACCCCTCTCTAACCTGGCCCACGTCAATACAAAATCCCCCTTAACCAAACCTAACAACACCCGTGCCCTAGCCCATACTACTCCGGCAAAGGCACAGTCCCAAAAGACATGGCGCACAGTCTCCTCCCTGCCACAAGAGGATCTTGGACAGGTGGGGGATTGCACCAAACTATACCGGTACAAGATGGAACGTACCGGCAAACACTTATGAAGGCTCAACCAATTCAGGTCCTTGAGCCTGTTGTCCAGACCCCGCGCCTGCACTCCCTCCCAGACCACTTCCGAGATGCCCACTACAGGCGCCGGACTCCCCGCCTTTCTGACCTCCTCGTACAGGTGCCTGTGATCTAAACCTACTTGGGCAACTTCAACCTCAGGGTGCGCACGCAGCCACTTGGCCGCATGACCAAAGTGCCACGGCAGCTGTTCCGCCCGAGGACCCGTGTTAGACCACACCATTATGCTTCTCGCCTGATACGAGAAAAACACCCGCAGGAGGTAACCGGACGGGTGTATCACTGGCTGAGCAAGCTCCGTTAACAAGAAAGAAACAAAAATTGTGTCCAGCTTGAGGGGGAAATGTGGTACCCCCCTACCTCCCTCCCCGATGGGACAGATCATGCATGCCCTGGCGACCCACTCGCACCTGCCACTCCACATAAACTGAAACACAAGCCTCACTAGAGGCCTCCTCAGACAAACCGACAATGGGTAGATGTATGCCAAATATAAAAGAGACGGCAACATATCCACCTTTAGGACCAGGACTTTGCCCATAAAAGACAAATACCTAGCTTTCCACATTGCTAGCTTCCTCTGTACCACTGCGATACGCATGTTCCAGTTTAGCGTCGCTGAGCCTGAGGTCTCAAAACAGACCCCGAGAATCCTCAGGGCCCCCTCACAGAGAGATAACCCCCCAGGCACATCCGTTCTACCGCGCCATCTTCCGAAAAACTTGACGGAAGACTTTGCATGGTTCAGAACTGCTCCCGACGCTCGGGTGAAATCCCCAAAGATGGCAAGGGACCTTGTCAGGCACGAGTCCTTGCACAACAGCAAGGAAGTGTCGTCGGCGTACTGCGTCATCTTAACACGCAGCCCACCACTTCCAGGGATCAGCAAACCTTCCACCCCTGTGTCTGCCCTAATGGCAGCCCCCAGAGGCTCCATGTACAGAACGAAGAGGAGAGCCGAGAGTGGGCACCCCTGCCTGACCCCAGACGAGAGGTCAAAAACGTCACCCAAGTGACTATTTACACTAACTCGGCACCCCGCTCCGACATATAATGTACGAATCCATCCTATAAACTTCTCCTCAAATCCTAATCGACCTAACACTCTGAATAAAAAGGATCTATTCACGCGATCGAAGGCTTTCGCCTGATCTAGCGCTGCTACCATTAATTAAAGGCAGTCCTCTATCTTCAACCCAAGCGATGGAGTCCCTGATTAACTGTAGGTTCCATCTAATAGAGCGACCCTCTACCCAGCACGTCTGATCCTCATGAACGACGTAGGGAAGGGCTGTGCGCAACCGGTCTGCTAAAACCTTTGCAAGTAGCTTGTAATCTACACACAGCATGGTCAACGGCCGCCAGTTTCCAAGGTCTGTTACTTCCCCCTTCTTATATAAAAGTGACAGCACACCAACAGACATTGATCCCCCCGGGACCCCCGTCTCAAGGATGGCCTTCAAGACTTCGAGGACCACTAGTCCAAGTATACCCCAAAACTTGAGATAAAACTCAGCCGGCAGCCCATCCATCCCAGGCACCTTCCCTTTTCCCATCCTCCTAAGAGCGCTCTCAACCTCTTCTAGTGAGATCTGGGCCTCCATCACTTCTCTAATGTCCTCGGCAACCGCCTGGACAAGTGTTCTAAAAACACATTTCCCTGCTCTACATCTATTTCCCTTTCCTTAAATAAACCTTGGAAATGATCAGTTGTCACCCCGACCATATCCTCTGGTTCTCTAACTATACTACCATTTTCTTCCCTAACACCATGCATTACCTTCCTACTCTGTCTGGCCCTAACCAACTTAAAGAACATAGCAGAACAAGTCTCATTATGTTCTAGAAAGCCACTATGCGCACGCTCCAGGAAAGCTTGAGCCTTCCGCTCCTGCAACTCCCTGAGCTGCGCCTTTAGGGTTGCAGATCTCTCCCAATCAAACGACCCGCCGAGGTTGCCTGCCTCGTATTCGAGTTCAATTAACCTTTGGATACGATCCACCTCCCTCCTCTCCTCCCTTTTTTCCCTCTTGCAATACCCTATTATAAAAGCCCTAATCCTCACCTTAACTAATTCCCACCACTCTAACACCCCCTCGCACATGGACCGGAGACCCTCAAGCCTCCAAAAGAAACCATAAAACCCGTCAACAAAAGCCTGCTCCTCCAGCACATCCTGATCTAGCTTCCAGTACCCCCTACCAAAGAGGCAGACTGGCGACCCCACCTGCAGGAGCACCCCGTCGTGATCCGAACAGAAAACAGGCAACAGCCGCCCAGACAACTTACCCAAAGACCTGGGTACAAAAATATAGTCGAGCCTCCGCTCAACCCCCCTGGAGTTGCGCCATGTAGGACCGTCCATTTTCGGAGTAGTGTGCAGACCACCATCTACCAGACCATGGCAAGCCATTAGCCTGGCAATGGCGCCTGCACTGCTATCCCCCCCTCTTCCTAAATCTGTATTAAAATCCCCCCTATCACTAATTTCCTATTTGTGACACACAGGGGCGTCAGACAGTCCACCATCTCCCTCCTGTCTGCCACCCCCTGTGGTCCATACACCACCACTAATCTAAATTTACAATCCCTTATCGTGACATCCACCCCTATAACCCTCCCCTGCATTACCACAAAAGAATCCTCCACTTTTACCTCCCTGTGCCCATACAAAATCCCTACCCCCGATGAGTGCACCCCCCCAACACCCCAAACCGACTCCCCCTTGTCCCACTCCCTCTTAAACCTATTAACATCCCCTCCATCCCTCAGGTGAACCTCCTGTAAAAAAAAAAAATCAAACCCCACACCCTCCAAATAACTAAAAACCGCCCTCCTCTTAACACAATCCCTTAAACCCCTTACATTTAAACTAACAA
The DNA here is from genome assembly GCF_034236695.1 of Oncorhynchus nerka. NCBI lineage: Eukaryota > Metazoa > Chordata > Actinopteri > Salmoniformes > Salmonidae > Oncorhynchus > Oncorhynchus nerka. The sequence goes on along the minus strand of NW_027040319.1, from coordinate 106,786 downwards.
AAGTAAAATTAGACCCCATGAAAGAATAAAATAAAAACATGTAATACACTCAAATTCTAAACCCAGACAGAAAAAAAAAAAAACAGGAGACTCGCCCGATGCTCCCCTGCTCCATATCTACCGGTGAGAACACCATCACCAACCCAGGATGCAGGATTAGTGTTTGGCTCCGGGGTGCCCTGCACCCTGGGTCTACCCCCACAATCCTCCCCCTCCCCAGTGCTGCAGCTGGATTAGAAAAAATTTGGGGAGGCTGAGTCCCCAAACAAAAAACTCCCCACCTCCTCCTGTACCCAGTCCCGAGTCTTATTAGGTGTGTCCCCACCCAACAGAAATTGAGATCCTGGGGAAACCAGCAGCAACCCAGAGGTTTCTCCCCCCCCATCACTCTCTTGGCCATCCCCTCCCTCTCACTGTCGGCCAATCGCTCCCTCCTCTTCATTCTCTTCTTTGGTGATGACGGCAGTGGAGAGATACCACCCCCCCCCCCCCCCGCCAGCTCCTCCACCATACCCCTCATCTCTTCCACCAGGGCACATTCCCCCCAGTCCACTTTCTCTTCCACTGTCTCCTTCTCCTCCCTCGCTTTCTTCTCTCTCATGCTCCTCCACTCGGTTGCCTTCTTCCGCCGCTTTTCCTGGTTCTCCTACTCCCGTGCCTTCCGTTTCCTTCTCTCTTCCATCCGCCGCTTCTTGCTCCTCCTCCTTCCTTGTGGCCTTCCCCTCTGGACCTGTACTCTGGTCATGAGGCGTGCTTCCTTCCCCTCCTCTTCTTCCCCCATCCCCCGCCCCTGCTCCCCCCAGCCGCAAACGCATATGACCTCTGACGGGCCGGGCACCCCCGCCACAGGTGTGCTGACGAGCCACACCCATGGCACGTCTTAGGCTTGTCACAATCCCTCGCCTCGTGATCCTCAGATGCACAAAATCTGCATTTTCTTGTACTGCATGAGGCGAATATGTGACCGTAGGCCATACAGCGTCTGCAAAATGGGGGCTGACGTGCATAAAACAACGTCCCCCTGTCAGCCCCTAGGGAGAACATAGCAGGAGGATGGAGGTAGCCACCATGTCCCTTTGGGTCCTCTCTGAGGAGGGCCTGGAAACCTCTCCTCCCATTCCAAAACCCAAGGGAGTCTTTGAGGTGCCTTGCTGAGGAGACGTTATCCATGTATCTCCCCAGAAAAGCCCTCACCTCTTCGTCCTTAATGTAAGGGTTGTAAATGTTGACAGTTACAACCCTAAAGTTATTCTTCGCCAGGCTTGTTATTTCGTAGTGGCACATCGGCCTCTCACCTCCCACTGCTCTTGCCCTTAACAGGATATCATCGTGTTTTTCCTCTGTATATAGTGCCACGTCGTATGCTCCCTCCAACGAGTTGCCTTGGAAACAAAAAACGTCCTTCACCGTCAGCTTTAGAATCCCCATCAATATTATCCTTCCAAAAGATTCCCGTCCTAAAGGCTCCAACTCCTTTTCCTTCCAAGCAAACCTAATCGTGTTGGCCAGCCCAATCCCAGGGACCGACCGTGTTGATGTATTTAGCACCATCTCCGCAAGGAGAATGGCGCTCGTTCTCTTCTCTTCCAAAACAAGTGAAAAGAAAAAACCAAGTGACTGAGCCTATCTGGTGAAACGACACAGAGACAGTAACAATCACCCACGAAAAACTCAAAGAATATGGCTGCCTAAATATGGTTCCCAATCAGAAACAACGATAATCAACTGACTCTGATTGAGAACCGCCTCAGGCAGCCATAGACTATGCTCGACACCCCACAAAACCCCATGACAAAAACGCACAACAATAACCCATGTCACACCCTGGCCTGACCAAATAAATGAAGACCAACATACTATACTTCGACCAGGGCGTGACAATGTGTGTTAAATTGAGTTTTTTTACTTTGAGTGATAAGACCCAATTTGAATCACTGAGGAATGTCATTCTAAATTTTGGTTGGATAAATAGTTGGGTTGTTAAATTTGATTTTGAATATGAATGATTTCCCTGACCTATTCTCTATTCCTGACTGCATCACTGACCATAAGGGATGCCTGTCCTATACGGTATCTGTTAATGAAAAATACTCTTAGATAGATATATAGCAGAGATTGAAAAACCTTAAGTCATGTTATCTCAACAACAGGTTATGGTCAATAATATCAACGCCTGCACTTAAATCTAACAGCACAGCTCCCACAATAATCTTATCAATTTCTTTCAACCAATCATCAGTCATTTGTCTCAGTGCATTGTATTTGGTCAAACACATTTTTTTCCAAAAGTTTGCAAAAATGCTGGTAGCAAGCTGATAGGTCTGCTGTTAGAACCAGTAAAGGCCGCTTTACCACTCTTAGGTTGCGGAATGACTTTGGCTTCCCTCCAGTTCTGAGGAGAAAGACTTTCCTCTTGGCTCAGATTAAAGACATGACAGATAGGAGTGGCTATAGAGTCAGCTACCATCCTCAGCAGCATTCCATCTAAATTGTTAATGCCAGTCATGTTTCCACCTCTCCTACACTAACTTTACAAAATACATGTATGAGTATGATGGCTCACTGTTCGTTGTTGGCATTTCCTACCTAAATTTGCCAACTTTGCCAATTGAGTTATCATTAAAATAATTGGCAACATCAAATGGTTTTGTGATGAATAAGCCATCTGATTCAATGAAAGATGAAGTTGAATTTGTCTTTCTGTCCATAATTTCATTTAAAGTACTCCAAAGTTTTTTTTTTTACATAATTGTTTATATCATTGATCTTGCCTTCATGGATTCATGAATTCTTCTTTTGTTGAGTTTAGTCACATAATTAAAAAATGTTCTGTAAGTCAGCAAGTCAGATGTGTCACCAGACTTATTATCCACTCCTTTTGCCCCATTTCTTTCAACCATACAGTTTTTCATTTCCTCATCAATCCATAGAGAAGTTTATAAACAGGTGCATGTTAATCAATCATTGGAAGAAGCAATTTCATAAATTCATCAAGTGCAGAATCTGGATGCTCCTTATTAATCACATCAGACCAACACATTTACTTTACGTCATCCACATACTGTAAGAATCGGAGCAAAATCTTGTGTATGATCTCTTACACACTATTTTGGTCCAGCTTTTGGAAATTTTGGCTTCCTGGATACAGCCACTATATTGTGATCACTGCATCCAATGGTTACGGATGCAGCTGGACCATGATAGATCCTTAGTGATGTGAACACCAAGGAACTTGAAACTCTCGACCTGCTCCACTACAGCCATGTTGATGTGAGTGGGGGAATGCTTGGCCCTCCGTTTTCTGTAGGCCACGATGAGCTCCTTTGTCTTGCTGTCATTGAGGGAGAGGTGGTTGTTCTGACACCACACACCTCCCTATAAACTGTCTCATCGTTGTCGGTGATCAGATGGTTTTGGAATTGTGCACGGCCACACAGTCGTGGGTGAACAGGGTCTACAGGAGGGGACTAAGCAGGAGGGACCTAAGCATGCACCCCTGATGGGCCCCCGTGCCCCAATAAAGTAATCCAGCAACCTGTTCGCTGACCATGGCCAAAGGAATACTCAGAAGATGCAAAGAATGTCCAATCAGCATTAGAGAGTTGAATCCACAATCATAAAAGAAGAATGGTTATGTGCATGTGAAGGATAAATCTTTGGAAGTTTTCTCTACATGTTTTGATGCAGTTATGTGTAATTGAAAGGTTGAGTTCACTGAAAAGCCTACTTTATCAAAATATTTGATTATTGGGGTATTAGAGCCCCTTAAGATGACCCTATCTCTCATGCATGAACGCACAGCAACTAGGAGGGGAGACAAACTGCCCTCTGACCATTTATCAAAGCTAATAGGTCATAGTTTACAGCCTGACACGGGACATACATCATAAAGTCTGACGCGTGCACGGGAAGAACAGGAGAAGAGATAATTGTGTAGATAATTGTGTAGTCTAGAGCGATTTTCTAGGTTACCTAGCCAGCTATTGACGTTCTTTTAACGCAACGTAACGTAATCAACACTGCTAGCTAGCTAGCCAGCTAGCCCCTGAATCAACAACGCAGCCAGCTATTTGTCGTCCTTAACGTAGGAGACACTGCTAGCTAGCCAACAGCTAGCCAACGTCTACCGATTAGAACTCAACAACCCGGTCGCATTCCGCCTCGCTCCACAGGTAGTATCACATTTTCATTTCATTTCATTACAGTACAACGGTTTGATTTGTTTGATCGTAGCTAGCTACATAGCTAGCTACATAGCCGTCTCTGTATCAAAGATAATTGTGTAGTCTAGAGCGATTTTTTAGGTTACCTAGCCAGCTATTGTCGTTCTTTTAACGCAACGTAACGTAATCAACACTGCTAGCTAGCCAGCTAGCCCCCGAATCAACAATGCAGCCACTGCCAGCTAGCCTACAAAGTCAACAACGCAGCCACTGCCAGCTAGCCTACTTCAGCAGTACTGTATCATTTTTAATCATTTTAGTCAATAAGATTCTTGCTACGTAAGCTCAACTTTCTGAACATTCGAGACGTGTAGTCCACTTGTCATTCCAATCTCCTTTGCATTAGCGTAGCCTCTTCTGTAGCCTGTCAACTATGTGTCTGTCTATCCCTGTTCTCTCCTCTCTGCACAGACCATACAAACGCTCCACACCGCGTGGCGCGCCACCTAATCTGGTGGTCCCAGCGCGCACGACCCACGTGGAGTTCCAGGTCTCCGGTAGCCTCTGGAACTGCCGATCTGCGGCCAACAAGGCAGAGTTCATCTCAGCCTATGCCTCCCTCCAGTCCCTCGACTTCTTGGCACTGACGGAAACATGGATCACCACAGATAACACTGCTACTCCTACTGCTCTCTCTTCGTCCGCCCACGTGTTCTCGCACACCCCGAGAGCTTCTGGTCAGCGGGGTGGTGGCACCGGGATCCTCATCTCTCCCAAGTGGTCATTCTCTCTTTCTCCCCTTACCCATCTGTCTATCGCCTCCTTTGAATTCCATGCTGTCACAGTTACCAGCCCTTTCAAGCTTAACATCCTTATCATTTATCGTCCTCCAGGTTCCCTCGGAGAGTTCATCAATGAGCTTGATGCCTTGATAAGCTCCTTTCCTGAGGACGGCTCACCTCTCACAGTTCTGGGCGACTTTAACCTCCCACGTCTACCTTTGACTCTTTCCTCTCTGCCTCCTTCTTTCCACTCCTCTCCTCTTTTGACCTCTCCCTCTCACCTTCCCCCTACTCACAAGGCAGGCAATACGCTCGACCTCATCTTTACTAGATGCTGTTCTTCCACTAACCCCATTGCAACTCCCCTCCAAGTCTCCGACCACTACCTTGTATCCTTTTCCCTCTCGCTCTCATCCAACACTTCCCCACTGCCCCTACTCGGATGGTATCGCGCCGTCCCAACCTTCGCTCTCTCTCCCCGCTACTCTCTCCTCTTCCATCCTATCATCTCTTCCCTCTGCTCAAACCTTCTCCAACCTATCTCCTGATTCTGCCTCCTCAACCCTCCTCTCCTCCCTTTCTGCATCCTTTGACTCTCTATGTCCCCTATCCTCCAGGCCGGCTCGGTCCTCCCCTCCCGCTCCGTGGCTCGACGACTCATTGCGAGCTCACAGAACAGGGCTCCGGGCAGCCGAGCGGAAATGGAGGAAAACTCGCCTCCCTGCGGACCTGGCATCCTTTCACTCCCTCCTCTCTACATTTTCCTCTTCTGTCGCTGCTGCTAAAGCCACTTTCTACCACTCTAAATTCCAAGCATCTGCCTCTAACCCTAGGAAGCTCTTTGCCACCTTCTCCTCCCTCCTGAATCCCCCCTCCTCCCTCTCTGCAGATGACTTCGTCAACCATTTTGAAAAGAAGGTCGACGACATCCGATCCTCGTTTGCTAAGTCAAACGACACCGCTGGTTCTGCTCACACTGCCCTACCCTGTGCTCTGACCTCTTTCTCCCCTCTCTCTCCAGATGAAATCTCGCGTCTTGTGACGGCCGGCCGCCCAACAACCTGCCCGCTTGACCCTATTCCCTCCTCTCTTCTCCAGACCATTTCCGGAGACCTTCTCCCTTACCTCACCTCGCTCATCAACTCATCCCTGACCGCTGGCTACGTCCCTTCCATCTTCAAGGGAGCGAGAGTTGCACCCCTTCTGAAAAAACCTACACTCGATCCCTCCGATGTCAACAACTACAGACCAGTATCCCTTCTTTCTTTTCTCTCCAAAACCCTTGAACGTGCCGTCCTTGGCCAGCTCTCCCGCTATCTCTCTCAGAATGACCTTCTTGATCCAAATCAGTCAGGTTTCAAGACTAGTCATTCAACTGAGACTGCTCTTCTCTGTATCACAGAGGTGCTCCGCACTGCTAAAGCTAACTCTCTCTCCTCTGCTCTCATCCTTCTAGACCTATCGGCTGCCTTCGATACTGTGAACCATCAGATCCTCCTCTCCACCCTCTCCGAGTTGGGCATCTCCGGCGCGGCCCACGCTTGGATTGCGTCCTACCTGACAGGTCGCTCCTACCAGGTGGCGTGGCGAGAATCCGTCTCCTCACCACGTGCTCTCACCACTGGTGTCCCCAGGGCTCTGTTCTAGGCCCTCTCCTATTCTCGCTATACACCAAGTCACTTGGCTCTGTCATAACCTCACATGGTCTCTCCTATCATTGCTATGCAGATGACACACAATTAATCTTCTCCTTTCCCCTTCTGATGACCAGATGGCGAATCGCATCTCTGCATGTCTGGCAGACATATCAGTGTGGATGACGGATCACCACCTCAAGCTGAACCTCGGCAAGACGGAGCTGCTCTTCCTCCCGGGGAAGGACTGCCCGTTCCATGATCTCGCCATCACGGTTGACAACTCCACTGTGTCCTCCTCCCAGAGCGCTAAGAACCTTGGCGTGATCCTGGACAACACCCTGTCGTTCTCAACTAACATCAAGGCGGTGGCCCGTTCCTGTAGGTTCATGCTCTACAACATCCGCAGAGTACGACCCTGCCTCACACAGGAAGCGGCGCAGGTCCTAATCCAGGCACTTGTCATCTCCCGTCTGGATTACTGCAACTCGCTGTTGGCTGGGCTCCCTGCCTGTGCCATTAAACCCCTACAACTCATCCAGAATGCCGCAGCCCGTCTGGTGTTCAACCTTCCCAAGTTCTCTCACGTCACCCCGCTCCTCCGCTCTCTCCACTGGCTTCCAGTTGAAGCTCGCATCCGCTACAAGACCATGGTGCTTGCCTACGGAGCTGTGAGGGGAACGGCACCTCAGTACCTCCAGGCTCTGATCAGGCCCTACACCCAAACAAGGGCACTGCGTTCATCCACCTCTGGCCTGCTCGCCTCCCTACCACTGAGGAAGTACAGTTCCCGCTCAGCCCAGTCAAAACTGTTCGCTGCTCTGGCCCCCCAATGGTGGAACAAACTCCCTCACGACGCCAGGACAGCGGAGTCAATCACCACCTTCCGGAGACACCTGAAACCCCACCTCTTTAAGGAATACCTAGGATAGGATAAAGTAATCCTTCTCACCCCCCCCCCCCCCTTAAAAGATTTAGATGCACTATTGTAAAGTGGCTGCTCCACTGGATGTCATAAGGTGAATGCACCAATTTGTAAGTTGCTCTGGATAAGAGCGTCTGCTAAATGACTTAAATGTAAATGTAAATGTAAGAGGCGTGACAACCAGAGCCTCTTATAGATGTTGTGATGTCAGCAACTTTCCGCGGAAACCCACTCACTCATATTCCATCTCTCAAGTTCTCGCATAAAGGAGAGATACACAGAAATGTTACTAAACCTTGTGAGGTACAACTAGGGGTGTATTTACTAGGAACCAAATGGAAGCAAACAGGCTAAAACTGAACTTCCAAGAAGAAATGCTCATTTTAATTGAAAACATTTTTTCTATGCAGTGCACTAATGAAAACACACCTGAGTACTGCATTTGTCAGCTTGTTCATGGCTAGTTTTGCCATAGTTTGACTGTTGGCAAAGATGAAGGACACCTCTCATTCTGAATTTACTTATTTAAACCATAGAGGCTCAACACAGACATGTGGTTTAATATGAATCAATTATGTTAGATACTTTCACTTCTTTCAATCCAATAATTTCTTATCTGTATTTTCACTTGTAACCTTTTGCCAGGTGCTAGTCCAGCGGTCTAAACCTGCAATGCAGTAAAAGAAAAATGTACGTTTGCTTCCGCTTTTGATATTCATATTTCCATTTTCACTGCAGCGGATTTTCATTTCTGTCTTCTCATTATAATACTATGTTGCCAAGCAATAACCCCCCACATTTTCCCTTCATTCCTATTCTAATGACATGCCAAATTACATTGAGACTACAATGCATAGGTAAATTGAGCCCTCACCCATGCTAACAGCACGAATGTAAATGAAGCCCACATGCAGTCTCCCTGTATACCACGTTTCATTAAAAAAACGTTCTTACTTCTAAAGAAAGCTGGCATACAATTTATTTGTAATATTCCACAGGTCTGTAGTGTGTATTATATACAAATACATGATTGGATGTTTTTCTCATCAATGTTGGAGGAAGGAAAGTACAGGTGTTAAAATAGGCTACCACTTTGTTATAATAGTCTCTACAAATGTTCAGGACAGTCCCTACAGTTAATTTCATATAACAGTACAAAGTTACATCTTACATTATCAAGCTCCTTATTACCATTCTGTAATGAGACATTATACAATGACCACAGACCATTGCCACTGGAAGTAGGAAAAATAATTGTTGCACAAAAGTAGTGCACTGAGCCTTTACTATTCCTGTACTGGTGGACCGATATAGCCGTCTGTAGCGAGGGCCAAAAAAATAATTCAGCGCAGACCAAACATTCTCAGTAGCTTACTTTATTAAATGCCATGTTCCACTAGATTTGACTAGAAATGTACATAGTATCAATTGGTACTTTCTGGTACTTATTCAAAGAACTCTGCACAATTGGTAACTACCTGGAAGCAAATGTTTCTTTAATGAATCCCAAAGCAACAAACAAGTAATTCACAGGTCATAACTCTTACAATTTTACCATGTACTTTCAAGTAAATATTGGTCATTTTCTGTATTGTAAAATAAAGTGCTACCGAAATAGTTTCTCCTCGTACAGGATCATTCAGATCCAATAGTTTGATAATTATACTGTATATGTGAATCTATATCAAATGGTATCAATATTGGCCTCTATTCTAGGCAATTTTATATTCCTGTATGGATGATTGGTAGGGCTCGTTTCAGTCAGGCAGCCAGGCAGGCAGGTTCCATTAACATTTAATATGACCCAGTGCATAGATTCTCATTAATGGTCACCCACAGGGCTGGCTCAGGCTTTTACGGACACAAGATACTGGAAACTTTCATATGGCAGTACTCTCTGCATACAAATAAGAACACAGTCACAAACTGCAGTCACCATCTCAGTACAGTGCCCCTCCCCGATGTCTGGTGAATGCTACTGAGTTCCTAATTCAAATGATAAAGGCAATTAATTCAAAGACAGACGTTTGAAATGATTACTGTCTTAAATATAGGAGTGTCGATGCGGGTAAAAGAGAGAGGGAGCTGGGAATAAACACACACACTGCGTCGCCCTGATAGTGTCAGTGGCTTGGTAGAGATAGGGGACTGGTGCACTCTTCGAACAAAAGGGGCTGTCTAGAATCTAAAAATGGTTCTTCGGCTGTCCCCATAGGAGAACCATTTGAGGAACCTCTTTTGGATCTAAGTTGAACCCTTTTGTGTTCCATTTAGAGCCCTTTCTACAGAGGGTTGTACATGGAACCCAAAAGGGTTCTGCCTGGACCCAAAAAGGGTTATCCATATAGAGCCAAAAAAACCTTTTGGAACCCTTTTTTTTCTAAGAGTGTGGGTAGGACGGTGAATAACACAAACACTTTAAATATGAACAGAGTTGTAATCTGTTTTCCTGATGCTTAGCTCTCACGGGAGTGTGTTATTGGGAAGGCTTTTCGCTGTAAACACCTTATGTGTATTGAATGGAAAGGTCAGCTGAGAAGGCTTGAGATTTCTTGACTACTCCAAATTTGGCAACCATGAAAATAAAAAGTACTGGGTGCTAAGGAAGATCTAGCAGGTGAATAAAGCTGATCATAGATTTTTTTGATTTGATGTTTGTTCGTGACATATAAAAAGGTAGCCAGACAACTGTTCAGTGCTTTACATGGTGGTTAAGGTAGCCTACTACAGTAACTTGAACTAATGTTGTGTATATCACAGTCAGGTCTCAAGAAGACAGTATTGAACCTAACAAAGTCATCCTATATTACATGCCTATTTTAAAAGATTGACAAAATCCCTTATCAAAAGATTTCAGATATAAAACTCAGAATCAGGAAAAATGCAAAAGAGCTTCATTAATTGTATGCACACAATCAAGGTAAAGGGTAGGGCCAAGGTGAAAAATACACTGTCTCTACAGCAGACTAGATTTACTTTTCTCTTTTTAAACATATAAAATATCTGGAAAACATCCCAGAATTGGCCTTACGTCTTGTCAAATATGCATGTCCATATGTTCCCGAACTCCTGCCCAGTGCCTGTCTGGATGTCACTGGTGCACAGGAGCTGTCTGGATTGTGTAAAGATGTATGACATTGGTATAAGCCTAACAGAGCTGAGCACCTCAGTGTGTCCCAAATGGCACCTTATTTCCGTTATAGTGCAGTACGTTTAGTGCACTATATAGGGAAAAGTGTGCCATTTGGGAGATATCCAATATATCTGTTGAGATGGAGTGGGGGGTTACAGGGCAAACTCTGCAGAAGGATCATATCCAAATATGAATTATTTTCCAATTCGAGATGACCTGTTGTACTGTATATTCTCTGGCAAGGGGCATTGGAGATGGAATCTAATTCTGTAGTGTTTGGCTACGGATGTGCCTGTGCTCTATTTGATCTGTATGTGGGAAAATAATTCTATACTGCTATTATTTTTAATTGTTTTACTTGCTTGTGGAAATATACAGCCTATGTGTATTCACTGGTATTGAATGAGTCAGGTTGGCTTCTCTTCAGTCTTTCTTTTGAATGATAGCACGTGGCTCACAGGACGATAGTGAAACACTGAAATAGAGCCAATGACAAAATATGGGTAATTCCATGATAGCGGAATTGCGCTTTGATTCAGTTTTTTCACTTTGAAATGTACAGTCCTTTAGAAAGTATTCAAATCCCTTGACTTTTTCCACATTTTCATACGTTACAACCTTATTCTGAAATGGATTAAGTAAAAAACATTCCTCAGCAATCTACACACAATAACCCATAATGACAAATAGTAAATGTTGCAAATGAATTAAACATAAAAAACATAAATACATTATAAGTATTCAGATCCTTTGCTATGAGACTCGAAATTGAGCTCATGTGCATCCTGTTTCCTTTGATCATCATTGCAGAAACATCTCAACTTGATTGGAGCTCACCTGTGGTAAATTCAATTGATTGGACATGATTTGGAAAGGCACACACCTGTCTATATAAGGTCCCACAGTTGACATTGCATATTAGAGCAAAAACCAAGCCATGAGGTTGAAGGAATAGTATCTAGAGCCCCGAGACAGGATTGTGTCGAGGCACAGATCTGAGGAAGGGTATCAAAAAATGTCTGCAGCATTGAAGGTCCCCAAGAACACAGTGGCCTCCATCATTCTTAAATGAAGAAGTTTGGAACCACCAAGACTCTTCCTAGAGCTGGCAGCCTGGCCAAATTGAGCAATGGGGGGAGAAGGGCCTTGGTCAGGGAGGTGACCAAGAACCCGATGATCACACTGACAGAGCTATAGAGTTTGTCTATGGAAATGGGAGAACCTTACAAAAGGACAACCGTCTCTGCAGCACTCTACCAATCCGCTCTTTATGGTAGACTCGCCAGACGGAAGCCACTCCTTAGCAAAAGGTACATGACAGCCCACTTGGAGTTTGCCAAATGGAACCTAAAGACTGTCGGACCATGAGAAACAAGATTCTCTGGTCTGATGAAACCAAGAAGGTTCACTTTCCAACAGGACAAAGCCTTAAGCATATAGCCAAGACAACATGGCTTCAGGACAAGTCTCTGAATGTCCTTGAGTGGCCCAGCTAGAGCCTGGACTTGAACATGATCAAACTTCTTTGAAGAGACCTGAAAATAGCTCTGTAGCAACGCTCCCCATCTAACCTGACTGAGCTTGAGATGATCTGCAGAGAAGAATGGGAGAAACTCCCCAAATACTGGTGTGCCAAGCTTGTAGCATCATTCCCAAGAAGTCTCCATGCTGTACTCAGTGCCAAAGGTGCTTCAACAAAGTACTGAGTAAAGGGTCTGAATACTTACCTAAATGTCATATCAGTTTTTTTATTTTCAATAAATTAGCAAACATTTCTAAAAAACTGTTTTTCCTTTGTCATTATGGGCTATTGTGTGTCGATTGAATCAATTAAATCAACAATAGAATCAATTATAGAGTAAGTCTGTAAGCTAACAAAATGTGTCTGAATACTTTCTGAAGGCACTGTATGCCAAACAAAAACCATTGAAACTTTAACAAACCATACAACTCTATGCATAATGACTACTTCTAACAATTTCCACTGAACATTTTACAAAAATGTGTTTAGTGTAAGAACTGCGAACTGTGCAAATTACTGTAAAATCTCCCTCAGGTTTTTATGCTACCGTGTTTTCCAAAAACTCAGTTTAATATCTGCCCTGAATTAAGATTCAAAGATGTCTTCAGAAAGAATGGGGTGTCAGCTATGACATACGTAGAACCTTGAGTTTGAAAAAAATCAATGTTGTTTATTGAACTACAGAAAGTGAAGTGGATTTGCACCCGGTAACGGAATTACGTCATGGGTCCCTGATCCGTACTAAACATATGAATGTAATTATCCTCGTGTTTTACAAGTTTGGACATCACAGTCCACCACAGTAGATTACAATGCAGTACAAAACAGCAGAGAAAAGTAGAGTTCAGAAGAGTGCAGTAGAGTACAGTAGAATATGGTACAGTAGAGTTTAGTACAGTAAAGTGCAGTATAGTTCTGTAGAGTACAGTACAATATATTCTGCTGTATTGTATTGGACTGTACTCTACTGTGCTCTACTCATTGTACTGTACTTTACTGTGCTATCCAAACTTGAGACATGCATCTATGATGGGTTCAGATATGGCCCAGTCCGGTCCCTCTGTGAACGTTAACATCAAGGATCCCGAGTGGCGCAGTAGTCTAAGGCACTGCGTCTCAGTGCCGGTCTGTATCACAATCGGCCATGATCAGGAGTCCCATAAGGTGGCGCACAATTGGCCCAGCGTCGTACGGGTTAGGGGAGGGTTTGGCCGGGGTAGGCCGTCATAGTAAAATAAGTACTTGTTCTTTAACTGACTTGCCTTGTTAAAAAAAGGTTAAATAAAAAATAATTAAAATGGCCAGGGTGGAATGACCAAATTTTCAACATCCATGGACGTCCGGTGACAATCAATGCTCAGTGGTTGTGGATGCTGGTAACAGTAAATGGAAAGAGAGCTGGCTCATGGGTAGGTGTCAGTAAGAGCTGGGAGAGTGAAAGAGAGAGCAGAGACAGGGGTTGTACAGACTCAGACAATTATAATACTCTTGGTTTGACCACCAACAGAAATACAAAGAAAACCGTTATGAGCTGAAAATAAGTATGCCAGTGGAAGGGAAGATAATAGCAGGGGACCCAACTGTGTTTTGTGACTATTATGATGTCTCATTGTAGCCAATTCAGTTGCAGTAATTCCATTACTGTTTTTTGGGAAATTCTGTTACTAATTCATTATCAAAATTGATATCCCTAAAATCATTATAACTAATTCCTGGGTCTACCATTACTTGTTACTTCTGTGAACTTTCATTATCCGCTCTCCTCATGAGGGAGAGAAATGTGGAAAATATCTTAAAGATATGTGTGTTTTTGGTAACAGAATTAGAAGGCACAAGGCAATATTTCTTCAACTTACAGAAGGTAAACAATTTTTCAAAAACAAAATATATTTGTTCATATTAGTTGGCACGGGTCTTTACATCAACATTATTGTGTTTTGATATATTTCTTATACCTTTTAAGACTATTTCTGGTAGATGTTTTTTAAGACCCCTTTTCCATCTGCTTATTCATCTTCACTTTTATGATGGAAAATTTTTAAAATGTATCTATGCCTTCATTTCTCCAAAATATAGACTCTTAGGTTTTATTTGACACACAATTTGATATGGTCCTATGAACGTCACATGTTGGTGCTCATGCGTCCTTTTCGATGGAAATGCCCATATGCCATGTACCATCTTCTGTGGCGGTGTGTCGATTCAGCCTTGAGTGGGAATGATAAACTAGAGAAGACTTGTTTTGAATGGCTCCCTCTCTCTGTCTCTCTCTGTCTCAGATACTGAGTAAAATAGAGTAAGGTGCCAATTCTGTTTGAGACAAATGGACATCACATTTCTAACAAGGCATTAGGTTCTTCTTCAGAATAGGGTATAAGCGATATTGCTGCTAGGATTTAGCCTACCATATCGATTGTGCTATATTCTCCTACATTATTTTAACATTTCTACAAACTTCAAAGTGTTTTCTTTCCAATGGTACCAATGTTATGCATATCCTGGCTTCAGGGCCTGAGCAACAGGCAGTTTACTTTGGGCATGTCATTCAGGCGGAAATTGAGAAAAAAAAGGGGCCTAGCCCTAAGAAGTTAGCCCTATCATTTACTTTGTTTGGTCTACTCAACTATTTGGGACCATACAGTTATGCCTTGTGCTTCAGGGCTCAAATAAAAAATATTCAGTCATTATTGATCCCGTCTTTCATATTTTCCTATTATTATTTTTCTTATCCATGACAGCTGCAGAAATGAAAAAAAAATGAAACAACATGAAATCTCTATTACATTGTGGAGCAATGTAGGCCTCTCAATCAATATTTTTTTAAAATCTTAATCAGTTACAGTACAGTTGAATGAGCAGGCCAGTGGCATACTATTAGGCTATTACAAAAGCAAATCAGTCAGCAGAATTAACGTTCTTAAAAAATGTGACTCTGGCTAAGGAGTCAAGTCAATTTTACATGTGCAAAAAAATTAAGCTGCTTGATTGCTGCTGTTGTCGTCGTTGTTTATCTCGTGAAAGTAATGTACACTTTTTTTCACTTTCAAGGTTAATTTGCATGAGGCATTGTTTTCTGATTGCCAATATTGGGAAAAACACATACAAATGTGTATTTCAATGAATACACTTAATACCTATTAGTTTCTGTATGCATGATGAGGGACAAACTCCCTGATTATACTTGTAATTTTTTATTAGGATCCCCATTAGCTAACGCAGTAACACTAGCTAATCGTCCTGGGGTACAACACCAATTAACAAGACATTGCGAACAACCACAAATCAAGACTTCACAAACATTCAACAAGTAGACAAAACAGACAATTAAAATACGTGACAGGAAACACATTTAACATTCAGTTGATGCTTTCTATTTCCTATCCAGTCATATGGTCTATCACATTAGATGTTATTGAACATTTTTCTTGAAGGTGGATTTACTTTTTGACTGAGAAATATAGATTGGTAAAGAGTTCCATTCAGCTATGGTTCTATATAAAACTGTAGATTTAAGGCGATTTGTCCTTGGCTTGGGTTGTCTTAGCTGCCCTTAATTTGCCTGTCTGGTTATGTGTGTTGCTAGTATGTACTAACTGGCTTGAAAAATACTGTGTTTTAAAAAATATATATAACATTCCTAAAGAAAATGTAAAGACTGGGTAGTAATTTGTTTTCAACGTGAAGCCATGAGAGAGTCTGATGCACTTGGATAATATTGATACAGATAGAACAATGAAGAGCTAATCTGGCAGCCCTGTTTTGAGCGATTTTGAGCTTTTTATATCTTTCTTTGCTGCACATGCCCATATAACTGGACAGTACTCTAAGTGTGATAGGACCAGGGAATGAATCACCTGATGCAGAGTGCTAGGTGTTACATACTTTGAACATTTTCATGTAACAGCAATTCCCTTACCCATCTAACAATATGATCTATGTGTTCAGACCATGATAAAGCTGAGTCCAACTAGACGCCTAGTAGTTTCGTTTTTTTCACTTGCTCTACATGCGTTCTATTCCTCAACTTTTTCAATTGGGGATCATCAGCAAGCATATATTTTGAACCAAATACAATACATTTCGTTTTAGAAATGTTCAACACCAATCTTTTCATATCAACCCACTCAGACACCATTCTTAGTTCACTGCTCAGTACATCTGTTAGCTCATTACATTCTGATGCTGTGCTATACATTGTAGTCATCGGCCTACATGACATCTCTTGCTTTGTTCATTACTGAAGGTAAATCATTATTAAAGATAGAGTAGAGAAGTGGACCTAAGGCAACTTCCTTGAGGAACACATAGTGTATATATTTACATTTTGAAAAGCTACTATTAAATAACACTTTTTGCCTTCTCCTGGACAGATAGCTTTCCATCTACGATAGAGCTGCAGACCTAAAACCATAACATTTGAGTTTAACTAGTAACAGTTCATGATCAACTACATCAAAAGCAGCACAGAAATCTAGCAACACTGCGCCAACTAACTTCCTGTCATCCATACTCTTTAACCAATCATCTTTCATTTGTGCTAAGGCCATACTCGTAGAATGCCCTTCTTTGTATGCATGCTGGAAACCGGTTATCAGAGCCATTACATGACAAATAATCTGTGATTTGTACAGATACATTTTTTTCCAATAATTTACTTAACAAAGGCAGCAAGCTTATAGGACGACTATTAGGACCAGGGAATGCAGATTATTTTATCCTTAGGTAGTGGAATAACCTTGGACTCTTTCCAGACTTCTGGACACACATCCATACATCAATCACTTATGAGAGATTGGGGTAGATATGTGGTTAGCTATAACTCTAAGAAATTTGGCATCAAGACGATCTGTACCAGGTGACTTGTCATCCGAAAGGGACAACAGCATCCTTTGTACCTTTTCCCTGTCTACTTGATGAAATTCGAACATGCAATGACTCTCCTTCATGATACAATATTCTATAAGGGTATGGGGCCATCAGTTGGAATCATAGCATTCCTCAACTTGTCCACTTCGCCTGTAAAATATGAATTAAAGTAGTTTGCAATGTCGTGTGGTTTTGTAGTAAATATACCCTCTGTTCAAATCCTACCCATAATAGCATTCATTGTTCTCCACAGTTTTTTCCCATCACACTTTACTTCATCAATTTTGTGCTGATAGAATCCCTTCTTCTTACCTTTGATTAGCTTGGTCACTAGATCTCTTAACTTACAATAACTTTGCTTATCAAACAGAGTGACTCATTTATCTGCTCCTTTTTTGGCATCACAACATTTAATCATTACATTTCTCAGCTCATCATCAATCCATTGGGCACTGTTTGATCTCACAGTGCATTTTCTTAAAGGGGCATGCTTGTCAGCTATTCTAATTTCATTAACAAATTTAGTGACATTTCAGGATCATCCTTACTACACACTTAATCTCATCCACAAATGAGTCCTGATTGAACCCTCTGAAAGGACCTTCGGTAGATTACCTTAGATTGCCTTTGGTATTTTAGTTTTCCTAGTGAGTGCAACCAAGTTATGATCATTGCAACCTAGTGCCACTGACACAGCTTTCTAACAATGTACTGTCATGTTAGTAAAAATGTGATTGATACAAGTTGATGTTGTGATACCGGACCTATTGGTGAAAGTTCTGGTTGGTAATGTCATAACTTGGGTCAGGTTACATACTTTGGCAACAGAAATACGTTTCTTTCTCATTAGACAGTTGGTGTTAAAAAAAAATCAATATTCATATCTCCCAAAAAATATACTTCCCTATTTTCATCAGATACCTCATCCAACATTTCACATCAGCACTAGGTGGTCTAGAGCAGCAACCAACTACTGTAGTATGGGTTTCAAATGTGGTAAATGCACCTGTACCCATAGCGCCTCTAATCCATTCAACATTAAATTCTCACGCTGTTTTGCTGGATTATGACTGGATATAAACTGCAACTCCACCCCCATATCTATTTCTGTCCCGCCTGAACAAATTGTATCCATGTATAGAGATCTCAGCGTCCTCAAAAGAAGAGCCCAAGTGAGTCTCTGGTATTGCCAGGACATTAATATTGTTTGACTCCACTAGACAGCAAATGTCATAAATTGTGTTGCTTAAACTGCATATATTCCAGTGAGCAATTAACAGACCTTTATTTGATAGATTTACAGTATTTATGTGTCCAAACATGAATCAGCAGTTGGGATCTGAGAGAGAGATACTCAGTCAGTGTGTGTGTGTGGGGGGGGCTCCTCAGATTACAGCTTTCAAACTTTGTCCTCTGATTCCGCCCATGTCTCACTTTGGTTCTCTTGGATACCTTCTATTACAAGATTATTTCTCCTCGATTGTCTATCCAGGTAATCCGCCTTCCCAGACATGTTCTGGAGCCCCTCCCTAACTGTGGTGATTTCATTCCTCATAGAGGAACAGTTTCTGGAAAGTGTATCCTGTGTGGTCTTTAACACATCCACATCCTTATGTGTGAACTGAAGGCTTGTTTTATTGTCTTGTACATCTTTAGCCAGGTTGTCCAGCCGTTTGTTGGTAGACTCCATGATCATTTGTACGAAGCTTTAAAAGTTATTTTCCTGCTGAAGTATCATTTCCTTATAGAAAATGTTCTGCTTCTCCAAGAGTTCACGTACCTGCCCAGCGGAGATGTGATCCTCATCTTTTTTTGGAGCCATGATCGTACTAATTGTAGGACGAGCCCGCTATTTGGGGTGGCAGGTAGGGTAGTGGTTAGTGCGTTGGGTTGCTAGATCGAATCCCTAAGCTGACAAGGTAAAATTCTGTCATTCTGCCCCTGAACAAGGCAGTTAACCCACTTACTAGGCTGTCATTCTAAATAAGATTTTTTCTTAACTGACTTGCCTAGTTAAATAAAGATAAAATAAAATTCACTCTGTGAAATGTGAGATGCTGGTAGTAGAAAACTCTGGAAATTGATAGTCCTAAAACTGAGACAAATAGAATTGTGGCCCTAGCAACAAGGGCTAACTGTTTAGTGTGCTTGGTATCTGGCAATAATAGACCAGGTTGCCTAGCTAAAAGCAAGGTTAGCTGCTTTGCCAATGTTGTACCACCTTGTTGGAGCAAGGCTCTGGGGACATCAGTGGTCTCAGCATTAACTGTGTCCCAGGATCCAGATATGAATAGGAAAACTATTGTAAACCTTTATTAGCTAACTAGGTAGCTTGTAAAACAAACCGAGTATCTTGTCTTGTACTACGCATGTTGATATATGTGTGTGTTCGCTCAGAGTCAATACATAGTCTCTGTCCTAAATGGCTCCCTACATATTATACTACTTTTGAGTAGGTACCATAGGGCTCTGGTCAAATGGAGTGCACTGTATAGGGTGCCATTTCTTAGTATACTCTCTTAAACTTTTTTTCGCACCCTGAGGATGTCAAAGGCTTTTTCATATCGTGTAAACCATTTATGTGTTTGATAAAGATTCATGTTCCGATCGGCCAGTGTTCGACACTACAAAGACGAGGAGTGATCAAGCATTGAGATGATGTGTAAAGAGATAAAAATGTATCTTCAAAATTCAGCGCTATGAGGAAGGAGGCAGAGAAGAGAGAGGCTGATGACACAGAGCAGGTATAGAGAGACGTTGGAAAAAAGTTATTCACTGAAACATTCATCCATTTTCAAAAGCACACAATGCCGCCTCCATTGCAGTCTTCCACAAAGTTGTGGAGAGATCTTGCTATGTATACGAAAAAGTGGATATTCACTTCAAACTATTTCCAAAAATGAATAGTACTTACATAGGCCTATATAATGTGGTGATCTCAACCTAACCTCAACCTGATCTCAACCTTGTCCAGTGAAAATCTAATTTGTCCGGAAGGCAATCCTACGTTGTCTTGGCTGTTTGCTTAGGATTGTTGTCCTGTTGGAAGGTGAACCTTCGCCCCAATCTGATGTCCTGAGCGCTCTGGAGCAGGTCTATGTCAAGGATCTATCTGTACTTTGCTCCGTTCATCTTTGCTTTGATCCTGACTCGTCTCCAAGTCCCTGCCGCTGGATAACATCCCCACAGCACGATGCTGCCACCACCATGCTTCACCATAGGGATGGTGCCAGGTTTCCTCCAGACGTGGCGCTTGGCATTCAGGCCAAAGAGTTCAATCTTGTTTTCATCAGACCAGTGAATCTTCTTTCTCATGGTCGAAGAGTCATTAGGTGCCAAGTGGCTGGAATGTGTATTTTACTGTGGAGTGGCTCCAATCTGGCCACTCTACCATAAAGGCCTGATTGGTGGAGTGCTGCAGAGATGGTTGTCCTTCTGGAAGGTTCTCCCATCTGCACAGAGGAACTCTGGAGCTCTGTCAGAGTGACCGTTGGGTTCTTGGTCACCTCCCTGACCAAGGTCCTTCTCCCCCGATTGCTCAGTTTGGCCGGGCGGCCAGCTCTAGGAAGAATCTTGGTGGTTCCAAACATCCACTTAAGAATGATGAAGGCCACTGTGTTGCTGGGAACATTCAATGCTAAAGACTTTTTTTGGAATCCTTCCCCAGATTTGTGCCTCGACACAATTCTGTCTCGGAGCTCTACAGACAATTCCGTTGTTGGTTTATGCTCTGACATGCACTGTCAACTGTGGTACCTTATATAGACAGGTGTTTGCCTTTCAGAATCATGTCCAATCAGTTGAATTTACTACATGTGGACTCCAATCAAGTTGGGGGTCAGAGTCAGTGCAGGTACAAAACGACAGGCAGGCTCGGGGTCAGGGCAGGCAGAATGGTCAGAACCATGGAAACTAGGAAACAGAACTTGAGAAAGCAGGGAGATGGGAAAACACGCTGGTAAGACCTGACAAGACAAAACGAACTGGCAACAGACAAACAGAGAACACGGGTATAAATACACTGGGGAAATGAGGAAGATGGGCGACACCTGGAGGGGGTAGAGACAAGCACAAAGAAAAATAAACAAATCAGGATGTGACAATTATGGGGTATTGTGTGTAGATTGCTGAGGATTGTTTTGTATTTAATCCATTTTAGAATAAGGCTAAAACGTAACAAAATGTGGAAAAAGTCAAGGGGTCTGAATTCTATCCGAAGGCACTGTATATAAGAAATATAACAATGTGAGGGAACGATGAGCGGATAAGGCAAGCAGAAATTTCGATTAAGACATTTGAGCGAGCTAAGACGAATGTGGTCAATATGCCGATCTGTTCAGCACTTTTGAAATGGACAGCAACAGAATTCAGACAAGGGCCATTCTTACAGTATTCTCCCTGTACACCAAGTCAGAACCATAGGATAAATAACAGGGGCATATAAGCAGACAATGAAAGCTCTTACAATATTCAATGATGACATTTCTCTAAAACAGGCTATAAGCTACATGTGCACCATCAAGTCAGAAGAGTAGGCTTCTGAGGTTCTGAGGGGGAGAGGGACTACATTCTTAGGGTGAGACACATGGGCCACTAACAGCTTACTACACAACAAACACTTAGTGTAACAGTATACATGTCTCCCTGGCATACATCATTTATGCAGCAGCATGCCAGACACATTTTGTGACTCACCGTTGTTGTGCTGTGCTCACTTGAACAGGAAGGTGGCTTAGCTGTCCTTCTTGTGGGAAAACCTTGTCATCAAAGTCTGGCATTGTCTGGATGAAGTCATGCTGGTTTGACAGCATGGCTAATGTATTCAACATTTTCTGGTCTGTGGTGTTGCGTGCAAATTAGACCCTTTCAGACTGATTCCTTGAAGCCGGACTTGAATCACACACCATCTCCACCGAATAACTGGCAGAGGAATAATAATGATGATTGATTTGCGATGCTTGCAGTTAGCCACTGATTCCTTCCAAACCACTCACTGTTGAATTTGCGATTACCGACTTGAGCACCAATACATTTTATCTCAAATTTTGCCAGTAGATAGTTGACATGATTCTTGCTAGCTAAGATTTTGAAGGTATTATGTTGACATGATCAGTCCAATCAAAGCTATGGTAGATATGTGATTTGACGTCATTTTATTTGTGGCCGATGACCTTGAGTTACCTGGACAGGAACTGCTGTAAATCTATGGCACTGCCCAAGGGGGCTTGAACTGCCTAGCTCTTCCTGTAGTTTATGTGGTGATGTAATGTCCCCATGAGTGACAGAACACTGAGCAAATCACAGCACAACTAGAAAAGATTACCAATGCCTATGCTCTATATTTTCTGCTGACTGCCCAACCACCACAGAAAGCACTGAGCTAAGCTGAAACACCTACATTTTGGAGCTACATTACTCAAGAAAGAGAATATGTTTGTATATGGCTTTATTCATTCAAGGATTTATTTTTATTATTGTTTGAAAACTGCTATTTGACACGAATTAATGCCAGAATAAAATACAAAACAGGCCTTATTTTAATTTAATTTTGCTCAACAGATGGGGCTCAAAACAGGAATTAACGGGTCCCCACTGTGTACAATGTTACAAAACTTAATTTTGACTGCACTGGGCCTTTAACATGTTTTGCAATAGTGTGAATTTGTGTAGCTGTCTTGAATAAGCTATTGTGTTTATCGATGAATTGCGTGTTTGATTCAATTGCAATGTATCTCCTTTCTCGTAGACACCACACACCCATCATAATATGTAAAGTAAACTGGGGTGCATTTGTGTGGTGGTGACAATGAATATCTCTGCCCTGACGTTCTGAGTCTGTTCATGCCAGACATCCTTGTGGTCCTTCACACATTCAATCAGCACATACAGTAGTTATGCTGCAGAGGTCACCCAGACCCTTACAATTTTGCACACCCCCTCTCCTATCCCGTGAAACTCTGCTCAAGGTTACTGAACAAAATAATGTACTCTCAAACAAGGCTCTGTTCCAAATTACACCATATTCCCTATATAGCGCACTACTTTTGACCATAGGGCTATCGTCAAAAGTAGTGTGCTACAGTGCCTTCAGAAAGTATTCAGACCTTTTGCCACATTTTGTTACATTACAGCCTTATTCTAAAATGTATTAAATAAATACAAATATAAGCAATCTACACACAATACCCCATAATGACAAAGTGAAAACAAGGTTTTAGAAATGTTTGCACATTTCTTTAAAAAACGGAAATACTTTAAATGCATAAGTATTCAGACCCTTTGCTATGAGACTCGAAATTGAGCTCAGGTGCATCCTGTTTC
Organism: Oncorhynchus nerka; assembly: GCF_034236695.1. Lineage (NCBI taxonomy): Eukaryota > Metazoa > Chordata > Actinopteri > Salmoniformes > Salmonidae > Oncorhynchus > Oncorhynchus nerka. Next base: position 83,440 of record NW_027040319.1, on the reverse strand, counting down.
CATTCATCATCCTTGAGATGTTTCTACAACTTGATTGAAGTCCACCTGTGGTAAATTCAATTGATTGGACATGTCATTGAAAATAAGAATTTGTTCTTAACGGACTTGCCTAGTTAAATAAAGGTAAAATAAATAAATAAAATGATTTGGAAAGGCACACACCTGTCTATTAAGGTCCCACAATTGACAATACATGTCAGAGCAACAACCGAGCCATGAGGTCGATGGAATTGTCCGTAGAGCTCCGAGACAGGATTGTGTCGAGGCACAGATCTGGCGAAGGGTACCAAAACATTTCAATAGCATTTAAGGTCTGCAAGAACACAGTGACCTCCATCATTCTGAAATGGAGACTCTTCCTAGAGCTGGCCAACCGGCCAAACTGAGCAATCAGGGGAGAAGTTCCTTGGTCAGGGAGGTGACCAAGAACCCGATGGTCATTCTGACAGAGCTCTAGAGTTCCTCTGTGGAGATAGGAGAACCTTCCCTAAGGACAACCTTCCCCAAGGAAGCCACTCATCACTAAAAGGAACATGACAGCCCACTTGGAGTTTGCCAAAAGGCACCTAAAGACTCTCCGACCATGAGAAACAAGATTCTCTGGTCTGATGAGACCAAGATTGAACTCTTTGGCCTGTATGCCAAGCGTTACATCTGGAGGAAACGTGGCACCATCCCTACGGCGAAGCATGTGGTGGCAGCATCATGCTGTGGGGATGTTTTTCAGCGGCAGGGACTGGGACACTAGTCGGGCTTGAGGCAAAGATGAATGGAGCAATGTACAGAGAGATCCCTGATGAAAACCTGCTCCAGAGTGCTCAGGACCTAAGACTGGGGCAAAGGTTCACTTTCCAACAGGACAACGACCCTAGGCATACTTTCCGAAGCACTGTATATGGAATAGAGTTCCATTTGGGAGGCACACCCTGACCAGGTAGACAAGGATTTGAAATAATAACACATCACACAATCCATTGCGGAAATGAACTACTACTATCTGTTTAAGAAAGTTTAAATGTCTCACAGTCAACTTAAACCTCTGTCTTACAATAATACTCTCATCTCCACTCAACATTTATATTTCCAAGAGAAGGGTATTGAATATAAGGAAAGGCTTACCGCTATAGTGTTCACTGCCTTAAAGGGCTAGCAGGATAAACCACCACTGTATATGAATTGGCGCCAACAGGAGTGGGCTCTAACTGTAAATGTCATGTAATATTGAAGCATGACTTGATCCAAGTGGAGTGTGAAAATTGCCACGCCATCCTTTTCCATTGCACATATGATAGAATTATAATTGCTCTGACGGCATGAAATGCATAGAAACGGATTTGTATAATGACTCTCTTTATTATGCTCTTAGGCATGTGCGTCGCTGTCCAGTGTCACGTAGAGACCATCTCAATGAGATAAGACGTACGACATCTGTCCCTCCGATTGCAGTATTTAACATGAACTTTTCTTGAAAAGGAATTTGATTGGATGACCTTCTGTAAAAATGCTGCTTTGGATCATAGACAAATGCACGTCTTTTTAACCCCTCATGCTTTGCTTTAATAGTCCTCGGGGACCTAAATGATGTATACTGTCAGCCTAGCCTATACATTACCTCTGTAGAATTCAGGTCAATATGTGCTATAGAAAGCACATACATCCCAAATCCAGCCTCTACCGCTGTAAACATTCCAAAACACACACAGTACACAAGCCATTATGTTTCCACTTTGCCGCATACATATAGCCCCCTTGGGAATCTCCTCCTGGCTGCTGTTTATTCAGTACGAGGTACCATACAATTTTTTTTTTTAAATCTCTCGACCCAGTCGATCTATCAGGATGTCTGCTTGTGTCAGTTTGTCGGGTGGCGGCGATGTTGTGAATGAGTGATTGTCGGTTGAAACGCCCGGCACTGGGAGCTTCTGCCAAAGCCTGGCCCTGTGTGGCAATGTCAGTAATCAGACTCGTCAATCAGCGCTCCCTGTGACCTTGTGTCAAGTCAAACTTCTCCAGTGCTGTAGTCTCGGCCCTCCGCACTTTGCAATTCACCACAGTGGACGCTCCTGAGAGTCTCGAGCCCCCTCAATAGTTGATGGGCAGAAATTGATGGAAGTCTATGGAGAAATGCCATAAACATCCGAAACCGACACTGTTAAATTGGTATGCCTGTGTTATGGACATTATGGTCTCCATGACCTTTGTAACTTTGTAACATTTAAAAGCAATTGTAACCTTTTATTTCACAGTAACAGTATTTACACAATTCGTCTTTCAACCATGGCCCAAGGGCCCGTGGCTTACAATGTGAGAAGTTGCTTGGGAGTGTGTGGGGGGGAGGGGTTGCATTAGCAGATAAACAGGCTATTGCCATGGGAGAGCAATGCCATTGAGCGCTAGAGTAATTATTCAGGAATTGGCATCAACGGTAGCTACAGGAGATGACTTTGCCCTCATATGAAACACTTTCAATATGCCTTTTTATTTAAAGCTTTGATTGCTTTTACTCTTTTACCATCCCTCCAAAGCCACAAACCCATTTCCTTAATAGCTGATAACACTTTGGGGCTTATTCTGTGGCATCTCCTCGATGTAATGTGCTTACCAGCCCTTGACTAGCGCCTCCTACACACTTTATCCACATTGTAATTTGACATTGGGCATCAACAATGTACAAGCTTCATGAGTACTATGACCCTACAGTCATAAGAACTGACAAAACAATGACGACCCAACGTCATTCATTCATTACATTATGTAAACCCATGTAAATAGTAATCTCCTGACTTTTGTCAGTGGCAACATGTCAGCGTCAATTAGTGAAAAGGGTTGTGCTGTGGCATGCAATTTACTCATTTCTATATCCTCATGCTCATAAAGAACAACAGAAAAATGTAATGTAACTATGTTAAGAGCAGGGCGAGGGCCCATAATGTTTTCTTCGCATTCCTTCTTTGTAGAACCCTGTTGTGAGTACGAAATGATGATATATTCATACCTTTTTCTACATTCCTTCCCAAATAGACACTGGGATGCAATAAATTGTTTCCATCTTCCGGAACAAATCCATATAATGCAGCAGACTGGTTATATTATGTGACTAAAAGAAACACTTAAAAATAAAATATAGGGATCCCCTTCTATAATGTCTCACAGGGAGTAAAGACAGATTCATGTGTTAAATACGTCTATTTTTATACTCCTGGATCATTTGGAAATGTCCCTCTGGGCACAGCACAACATTTCAACGTGGATAATTGGGTACTATTTGGTTGAGATGTTGATCAATGAGATTACAACCTATATTCACCCACTCAAAAGACAGCCAAAAGTTAGTTGAATTTCCAATGTGTTATCACTATGCTTTCAACCATCTAAAAGCACAACCAGATGTCAGTGGAGAAACAATGGCAGATGTTTTGTTTAGTTGTCACCCAAATGTCTAACTGTACTTTCAACCATTTTAAAAGCACAGCATATTTAAAATAGGAGTACAATGTCGGTTATTTAATGGATATTTTTAAACGATAGATTAATGTGTTATCATTGTGCTTCCTCTAATAGCAGAACCAAATGACCTGGATTGCAGTTGACATTACATTTAAAAGTACATGGTGCAAGTGATCAATGCCGTTCGAGATTCCGCACAGATTATTACAGCAGTTGTGAAGATCTTCACAGACCTGCGACGACAGAGCTTGAGGGAATCTGTACAGAAGAATAGGAGAACCTCCCCAAATACAGCTGTGCCAAGCTTGTAGTGTCATACCCAAGAAGACTCAAGGCTGTAATCGCTGCCAAAGTTGCTTTAACAAAGTACTGAGTAAAGGGTGTAAATACTTGTGATAAAACATTTTTTTAAACGAGCTTAAATTGATAAAAAAATGTTTTGGGTTAGTCATTGTGTGTAGATTGATTTTTTTTTATTTTACCCCTTTTTCTCCCCAATTTCGTGGTATCCAATTGTTGTAGTAGCTACTATCTTGTCTCATCGCTACAACTCCCGTACGGGCTCGGGAGAGACGAAGGTTGAACGTCATGCGTCCTCCGATACACAATCCAACCAAGCCGCACTGCTTCTTAACACAGCGTGCATCCAACCCGGAAGCCAGCCGCACCAATGCGCCGGAGGAAACACCGTGCACCCGGCCACCTTGGTTAGCGGACACTGCGCCCAGCCCGCCACAGGAGTCGCTGGCGCGCGATGAGACAAGGACACCCCTACCACCCAAGCCCTCCCTAACCCGGGCGACGCTAGGCCAATTGTGCGTCGCCCCACGGACCACCTGGTCGCGGCCGGTTACGACAGAGCCTGGGCGCGAACCCAGGGACTCTGATGGCACAGCTGGCGCTGCAGTACAGCGCCCTTAACCACTGCGCCACCCGGGAGGCCGAGGAACCTTTTTTAAATCAATTTTAGAATAAGGCTGTAACGTGGCAAAATGTGGAAAAAGTAAAGGGGTCTGAATACTTTCCGAAGGCACTGTAAATAGACCTAAATAATATCATTAATGATATGAGTGTTAAAGTGTGGTCACATTTCATTTTATCTGTTAATTAAACCTACCCTTTGGGATGATTGATGGCAACAGTGAATCTATTTAGTGTTTTAAGTGGAGATCGCTCAACAATCATTCTCCCAATAGCGCATTGGTAATAGTCAGTGGCAAATAGAATAGCAAAGCTAGGCTTGGTTAAAACCTTGGATGTAAGACCAAAGGGTAGCTGTATAGATCAATTCTCCAGTAAGAGGTGCTGCCCAGCCTCTTGTTGTTGTTTTCCTGATAGTGGATATTACGTTGAAGATCTGATGTGGTTTTAAAAAGGTACACATTCAACATATTTTATTAAACAAGGTTTGTCTGTTGAAATTTGTTTACCATGAAGACATAATCCTGTGGTTGAAATTTCACTCTCAAAACAACAGTTTATGTTGATGACTTTTTCAAATCCAATGTATTTTCCTTGTAGATTCCACATCACAATATGTTGATGAATTACGTTGTGCCAAGTGGGGAGTCACTCATTGCTTTCCCTAAATGTTACAACCACATAATATAGATCAGGAAACAAATCAGGCACACTTTCATGCTTTGCACTTGTGTGGCATTTTCTTTTCTCAACTTTCCTCAAGTTTCAACATTTCCGTGTTCAGGTAAATGACAAAATTGAGGGTCTGCACAGGAAAATGTTCATACTTAGTACTTGTGTGGCATTTTCTTTCCTCAAAACCTCAACTCTGGAGTGGACGTTTTGAGGTTTCAACGTTTCAGTGTTTAGGTAAATGATGGCTTTGAAGGGCTGTAGCTACAGAACAGAAGAGAATCCTCCGATATACTGTAGCTCAAAGGAACCCTTTGAAAGGATCCCCTGCCTCAGGGATGATAAGATCAAATCAGTGGAGATTATCAGGGCGGCATTTTAGAACTGCTAGCCCATCTCGGAATAGACAGTGGTTTAGCTGTGGGGAAGTTTACCAGATAGAAGGGATATCTGATGTGTTCTACTCACAGGGAAGATGTGCACTGAGATAGGGCTGATACAGGATGATACTTCAGATGTCTGTCAATGTGTAGATAACTGTGCGTGTAGCCCGTGGAACTATTGGGACAGTGTCGTCCTCTTTTCATTCATGTTTTGTCTGATCTGAATTTCGGTAAAAACTATTTTCTGCCCTCAAATTGGGATATCTTAGGAGCTATTGGCCATTTTTGATTAAATTGTGGTTTCAACCTCATTATATATGCCACTTAGCAGATGCTTTTATCCAAAGTGACTTACATTCATGCATGCATAAATTTGACATACGTGCAGTCCTGGGAATTGAGTCTACTATCCTGGCATTGCAAGCACCGTGCTCTACCAAAGCGCAACAGAGGACCACTGACTTCTGTGCGGAGATTTTACATATTCTTCTAATAAAACACAAAAGCATTTTGTTATGGGTTGCAGGTAGTACATATTTAATCTCTTAAATAATTTGGGGGTAGATTGTAGTCTTTGTGTATTGAAAAGCAGAGCCCTTTTACAATCATTACATTGTTTGTACTGTATTGCCTTTTTCCTTTGCTCTATGTTCCTCATTAGTGTGAAGCTATTTTCTCTCCGTCTGATTCTTATGTTTTTATTTTATTATGTTGACTTGAACAGGGACAATGTACAACAAAAGCATAAGTCTCAGTACACTTGATAAATGATGCTTTGTAACAGATTTCGCTACCAGTTCATTTCCATCTGGAGTCCCCGGACAGGTGAACATATAAACAAGAAGAAAATGTAAGCCGACAGACAACAGTCCTTCCCGAAAGTATTCACACCCCTTGCCTTTTTCCACATTCTGTTGTTGCAAAGTGGGATTCAAATGGATTTAATTGTACATTTTTGGTCAACAATCTACACAAAATACTCTAATGTGGATGAAATATATATATAAAAAAATTATGAATGAAAAAAAAACACAAATATATCTTGATTAGATAGGTATTCAACCCCCTGAGTCAATACATGTTAAAATGACCTTTGGCAGCGTTTACAGATGTGATTGTTTCTGGGTAAGTCTCTAACAGCTAAGCAATAGATTTTCAAGACGATTTCAGTCAAAACTGTAACTAGGCCACTCAGGAACATTCAATGGCGTCTTGGTAATCAACTCCAGTGTATATTTGGCCATGTTTTTGTTATGCCCTGATCTGTTTCACCTGTCTTTATGATTGTCTCCACCTCCCTCCAGGTGTCGCCTATCTTCCCCATTATCCCGTGTATTTATAGCTGTGTTTTCTGTCTGTCTGTTGTCAGGTCATCTTGTTCGTTCAAGCCTACCAACGTTTTGTGTCTCAGCTCCTGCTTTTTCTCGTCCTCCTGGTTTTTGAACCTTGCCTGTCCTGACGCTGTACCCTGCCGGCCTGACCACTCTGCCTGAGCCTGCCTGCTGTCCTGTACCTTCGCTCCACCTCTGGATTACTGACCTCTGCCTGACCTGAGCCTGCCTACCATCCTGTACCTTGGCCTCGACTCCGGATTATCAACCCCTGTCGTTTGCCTGCCCCTGTTACAATGAACATTGTTACTTCACTCAGTCTGCACATGGGTCTTACATTGGTACCTGATGGTTTTAGGTAATTGTTCTGATGAAAGGTGAATTTGTCTCCTAGTGTCTGTTGGAAAGCCTACTGAAGTTTGCCCCCAGTATTTTTCCTGTGCTTAGCTCTATTCCATGTATTTTTGTCCTAATAAAACACCCTGTCCTTGCAGATGACAAGTATACCCATAACAAGCTGCAGCCACCACCATGCTTGAAAATATGAAGTGTGGTACTCAGTGATGTGGTATTGGATTTGTCACAAACATAAAAATCTTTGTATTTAGGACAAAAAGTTAATTTCTTTGCCACATTTTTTGCCTTATTGCAAACAGGATGGATGTTTTGGAATGTGTATGTCATTTATGGTAGTATTGTGGAGTAAATATAATGTTGATCCTTCCTCAGTTATCTTCTATCACAGCCATTAAACTCAAACCTTTTTAAATCGTCATTGGCCTCTTGGTGAAATCCCCAACTAGCTCTGTCTCACATCAGAATTCGATGTTCATACGTTCATCAAAAGTTTAATTTAGAAGTGTTTAAGGTTACGTTTTGGCATTAATTCCGAAGGATTAAAGTTAGAGTTAAGGTTCGAGATAGGCTTAAAACAAAACTCAAAATCAACTTTCTATGGATGGTTTCAAACTTGCACACTTTGGTATCAGAGGCAGATGCTTACACCCATCCGCCATCCGGTCCACAACTGAAAACTACTTGAAGGTAACAACACTCACGTTTGCCCCTAGTGGCAGGTTTCCACGTCATCTCCCAATGTCCTCAGAAATGGATGTTGAATACTGACTTGTATCACGGGTGACCTGGCTGGAAATCCCTGAGCAGTTTCCTTCCTCTTAGGAAGGGTGCCTGTATCTATGTAGTGACTGTGTGTATTGATACACCATCCAAAGTGTAATTTAATAACTGTCCATGCTCAAATGGATATTAAATGTATTTTTTTCTCTCACATCTACAAGTAGGTGCCCTTCTTTCCCTACCATTGGAGCACCTCCCTTGTCTTTGGTTGAATCTGTGCTTGAAATGTACTGTTTGACCGAGGGAACTTACAATTATTTGCATGTGTGGGGCACAGAGATGGGGTAGTCATTTCAAAATCATGTCATATACTATTATTGCAACCTATGTGACTTGTTAAGCACCTGTTTACTCCATAACTTACTTAGGCTTTCCATAACAAAAGGGTTGAATACTTATTGACTCAAAATATTTCAGCTTTTCATTTTTTATTAATTTGTAAAAATGTCAAAATGAATTCCACTTTGACATTATGGGGTATTGTCACGGATCTACACACAATCTCAATTGAATCCATTTTAAGACAACAAAATCAAATCCCTGAGCTGACAAGGTAAAAGTCTGTCGTTCTGCCCCTGAACAAGGGGCACTAGGAACTCCCTGTTCCTAGGCCAGGAACTCCCTGTTCCTAGGCCATAATTGTAAATAAGAATTTGTTCTTAACTGACTTGCCTAGTTAAATAAAGACTGAGGCAATAAAACTGCAGAGGTATAACAAAAAAGATGAACTTGTGCTGACATTGTTTACAGTGTAGGTTGCTTGACATTAAATAAACACGATTAAATATTTGAAGCATTTTTCTGACAGGTTACTCAAAGCTTAATTACAATAGGCTGTAAGGATGTGGAGAAAATAAAATTAGATGAAAAATAGAGCTAAATAACCCACACAGATACCTCTATAACATTTCCATTTTGTTGGCTTTCTGTCATAAAGCTGTCACGTTCGCTGAAAGGATCGGACCAAGTAGCAGCGTGGTATGCATACATTCTCTTTATTAAAAGAATGAACACCGAACAAAATAACAAAAGAAACGTGACGCTATACAATATAGTGCTGATAGGTAACTACACATAGTCAAGATCCCACAAACACCACAGGGAAATGGCTACCTAAATATGATCCCCAATCAGAGACAATGATAAAAAGCTGCCTCTGATTGGGAACCATATCAGGCCACCATAGACATACAAAAACCCTAGACTATACAAAAACTAGCGTACCCACCCTAGTCACACACTTAACCTTGTTGGAGGTACTGAACCCCACGAGTTTCATATGCGCATTCACCGAACCCTTCTTAATTGGAAAAATAAAATATGATTTTTTCAAATTCAAAACATAGGTATATATTTTACTGGTGCACAAAATTAACTGTGCATCAACATCACTGTGTTCAAAGAACAAAATCATCAAAACATGAATTTCACACAAACATAAACATAGTAATGAATATTTACTGCAAATCAGTGTGACTTCTGCTGTTGCCTTTCAGAGACCAGTTCAGAAATGTGCGGCTTCACCTTGCGAAAATGACATGAGAGTGGCACTTGCCAACAAAGTCTGTTCCTTTTCTTCGTTTTTATGTCCAGCATCCTCGAAAAGGATTGCTCGCAAAGATATGTTGTAACAAACGGTATAAAAATCTCCAGAGCTTTCTTAGCAATAACAGGGTACGTTACCATTTGTTGACACCAACACGTTGAAAGCGTTGTTGTTCTGAAGAGTTGCTGTTGAACCCGGCTCTGCTGAATTTCAATGATTTCATTAAGGTATTCATCATTGACATCTGTTGTCTCAACACTAAACGTGAACGGCTGTCTCACCCATGCTGGATATGACTCTGTTGTAGGGAAGTATCCGTTGAGAGACTTTGCAAGCTCATCTAAGTGCAAGCTCATCTAAGTGCGTGGCAATTGCTTGCTTCAGTTCCGCGTGTACAGAAATGTTTCCGATTCCAGATACATCTTCGATCTTACTTACACAGTCGTCCAGCAGGGGAAAGTTTGCAAAGTTATCGTTCTCTGTTTGTCGTTTCCATAACGGTAGCTTTTTTTGAAAAGCCTTCAGGTTTTCCTCCGCTTCGATGATGTTGACTCCACCACCCTGCATCTTTTGATTGAGAGCTGCGTAGATATCAGCCATGTACGCTAAAATGTGAATGAACTCAGAATTTTTTAAGCAATCTGCATGACAATGTTGGTGCTCTTGCAAAAACAGGGCTAATTCCACACGCACGGCAAAAACACGATTCAGCACCTGTGCCCGGGATAACCACCGAACGTTAGAATGGTACAGAAGTACCTCGAATTCAGAGCCCATTTCTTTACACGGCTCACTGAAGATGCGGTGCCGCACTAGTTTGCACATAGTTCACGCATTCCACTACCATTTTTAATACTTCTGCCAGTTTTGGAGGCAAGGTTTCTGTTCCCAACGCATGCCTGTGCAGAATACAATGCGTAACAATGACGGGTGGTGCATCGGCTTTCACTAGCGCACCAAAACCAGACTTTCTTCCCAGCATGACTGGAGCTCTGTCCGAACAAACTGCAGAAACCATATCCCACGAAAGATTGTTGTCTTTGAAGAAGTCATCCACAAGTTTCTTCACATCGGCTGCCTTAGTTGTTGTTGTAAGAGGCTTACAAAATAAAAACATCTTCCTTTATCACGTCGTCTTTCACGCACGAATACAGCAAGCTGGCTTAGATTGGAAATGTCTGTGGTCTCGTCGAGTTGAAGGCTGAATTTTGCCGGGCTTGAAATCAGATCTGCAACTACTTGAGCCAAGATGTCTTTGCTCATGTCCTCTATTCTGTCGCTGGTGGTGTCATTTGCAAGAGGAATTTGGGATAACTTAACTTCAGCCTCTTTTCCCAGCATGATATTCGCCTTTCTTCAACACAGCTGGTTTTATGAGTGTTTCACCAATGGTGTGTGGTTTGCCCTGCTTTGCGATCAGGTAAGCAACTTCGTACGATGCTGTGAGGATCGGTTTGTTGATGGATACAATGCCGAGAACAGGCAGAGTAGCCTTTTCATCGAATCTGGCTCTCTTCACCTTGAATTCAGCGAGCGTTGTGTTCTTGTATTTTCCATCTCCATGCAGCTTAAGGAAGTGTTTTGCTCAACTTGGCATTGCAAATCATGCAGTTAGGACGCTGACTCCCATCACGTTCCGTTATACATGTGAATCCATATTGTACATATTCGTCCGACCCCTTTCTTTTTTTGCTCAACATAGTAAGTATGAAGGGATTAAAATATTAAGAAATAAATCACAAGACGTACCATCACGACAGTCACAAGTCGACTACTGAGCGCACCAAATTCTCTGCAGCACAGATAGGCCAAGCGATGTAGCGTGATCACCTGCGGCCAATGATGGCCAAGCGGGGCGTGTCATCACGAATCATATGAGTCGGATCTGTGTCTTGATCTCCGCCGAACCCCTGAGACTGACTGTTCGATCGAACCCAGGTTAAGAACCACTGCCCTAACCTAACCAAAATATAAAGAAAACAGAGATATCTCAGGTCAGGTCGTGACAAAAGCAATGGTGTGCATTTCTAGTTGAAGTAATCTCATTCAATATGTCCCGAGAACCTTTCAACTGAATAAAAGTTTGGCAAAAACTACAATAAAGGATATCCTCATTATATAGAACAGTAATACACTTTGTTAACTGTTTGTTATTGGTTTCAGAGGACCGGTGCTGCAACCAGCAGCCAAAACAGCAATGTTTTCTTATGCTTTGTGACCAGGTGGCCTTTGGGTTATTGTTCCTCTTTCCATTCCATCAAATAATGATGGTTGACACACCCGAAGCGGATCCTTTGTCCGCACCACCCAGGGCATTTGACCTGATTCCAGAGGCCAACCCAAAACAACACCGATGGAGAAGAGGGAGACAGAGCGGTTTTCTGGTCAGACTTCGGAGGCGCGCACACAATCAACCGCTTCCTAGTATATTACTCGATAATGTCCAGTCCCTAGAAAACAAGGTCGACGAAATCAGGGCAAGAGTTGCTTTCCAGAGAGACATCAGGGATCGTAACATACTCAGTTTAACGGAAACATGGCTCTCTCGGGATATGCTGTCATATCCCGAGAGAGTCGGTACAGCCGCCTGGAATTGTAGTGCGTCACGCCGACAGGAATAAACATTTCTCCAGGAAGAAGAAGGGTGGGGGTGTATGTTTCATGATTAAAGACTCATGGTGTATTGTAGCAACACACAGGAACTCAAGTCCTTTCGTTCACTTGACCTAGAATTCCTCACAATCAAATGGCGACCGTATTATCTTCCAAGAGAATTCTCTTCGGTTATTGTCACAGCCGTGTATAAGCCCCCTCAAGCCGATACCACGATGGCCTTCAAGGAACTTCACTGGACTATGCAAACTGGAAACCATATATAATGAGGCTGCATTTATTGTAGCTGGGGATTTTAACAAAGCACATTTTAGAACAAGATAAAACACTGGACCAGTTACTCTAACTTTTGTGATGCATACAAGGCACTCCCACGCCTTCTTTTTTTGAAAAATCTGACCACGGCTCCATTTTACGCCTCCCTTCCTATAAGCAGAAATTCAAACAGGAAGTACGTGTGCTAAGGACTATTCAACGCTGGTCTGACCAATCAGAATCCATGCTTCAAGATTGTTTTGATCACGTGGACTGAGATATGTTCCTGGTAGCCTCAGAGAATAATATTGATGTATACACTGATTTGGTGAATCAGTTTATAAGGAAGTGTATAAGAGATGTTGTACCCACTGTGACTATTTAAACCTACCCTAACCAGAAACCGTGGATAGATGGTGGCATTCCCGCAAAACTGAAAGCTCGAACCACCACTTTCAACCATGGAAAGGTGACTGGGAATATGGCAGAATACAAACAGTGTAGTTATTCCCTCCGCAAGGCAATCAAAGAAGCAAAATGTATGTATAGAGCCAAAGTGGAGTCGCAATTCAACGGCTCCACTTTGACACGAGACGTATGTGGCAGGGTCTACAGACAATAACGAACTACAAAAGGAAAATCAGCCACGTCACGGACACAGACGTCTTGCTTCCAGACAAACTAAAGACCTTTTTGCCGCTTTGAGGATAATACAGTGCCACGAACACGGACCGCTAACAAGGACTGTTGGCTCTCCTTCTCTGTGGCCAACGTGAGAAAGAAATTTAAACGTTTTAACCCTCGCAAGGCTGCCGGCCCAGACGGAATCTCTAGCCGCGTCCTCAGAGCATGGGCAGACCAGCTGGCTGGTGTGTTTATGGACATATTCAATCTGTCCCTATCCCAGTCTGCTGTCCCCACATGCTTCAAGATGGCCAACATTGTTCCTGTACCCAAGAATGCAAAGGTAACTGAACTAAATGACTATCGCCCCGTAGCACTCACTTCTGTCATCATGAAGTGCTTTGAGAGACTGGTCAAGGATCATATCACCTCCGCCTTACCTGTCATCCTAGACCCATTTCAATTTACTTACCGCCCAAATAGGTCCACAGACGATGTAATCGCCATCACACTGCACACTGCCCTATCCCATCTGGACAAGAAGAATACCTATGTAAGAATGCTGTTACTTTACTTTAGCTCAGCATTCAACACCAAAATCTCCAAGCTCATCATTAAGCTTGAGGCCTGGGTCTTGTCGGGGTAGGTTCCTTGTCAGACAATATCTTCTTTAACTTTTTTATGGCTGCAGGGGCAGTATTCAGTAGCTTGGATGAAAAGGTGCCCATTGTAAACGGCCAGCTCCTCAGTCTCAGTTGCTAATATATGCATATTAGTATTAGTATTGGATAGAAAACACTCTAAAGTTTCCAAAACTGTCAAAATATTGTCTGTGAGTATAACAGAACTGATATTGCAGGCAAAACCTTGAGGAAAATCAAAACAGGAAGTGGAAAACTCCCATGTTCCATAGCCTCCCTTTGCTCCATTTAAAGGGATATGAACCAGATTCCCTTTCCTATCGCTTCCTCAAGGTGTCATGTCTTCAGACATAGTTTCAGGCTTTTAGTTTGAAAAATGAGCCAGAACGATAACATCGCGTCAAGTGGTCACATGAGTTTTGCTCGCGCAACAGAGGCTAGGTATTGCTTTTCCCTCTCCTACTGTGAAAGACATTTGCGGTTGATATAATATCGATTATATATTTTAAAAACAACCTGAGGAATGATTATAAAAAAAGTTTGACATGTTTCTGTAGACATTATGGACACTATTTGGAATCTTCGTCTGCGTTGTCGTGACCACGCTTTCCTGTGGATTTCTGAACATAATGCGACAAACAAACAGAGGTATTTTGGATCTAAAAATAATTTTTATGGAACAAAAGGAACATTTGTTGTGTAACTGGGAGTCTCGTGAGTGAAAATATCCGAAGATCATCAAAGGTAAACGATTAATTTAATTGCTTTTCTGATTTTCGTGACCGAGCTACCTGATGCTAAGTGTACTTAATGTTTATCATGCGATCGATAAACTTACACAAACGCTTGGATTGCTTTCGCTGTAAAGCATAATTTCAAAATCTGACACGACAGGTGGATTAACAAAAGGCTAAGCTGTGTTTTCCTATATTGCACTTGTGATTTCATGAATATAAATATTTGTAGTAATATTTATTGTATGTAGTGCTATGCTATTCAGTGGTTGTTGATGACACTAATCCCGATATCGGGATTGCAGCCATAACAAGTTAAGTACATCAATTAAACCTGTATTAACGCAATTGCAGACAGAAATTGACAATGGAAACACAACATGTATGTTTCTGACTAAACAAAGAAAGGAATCTGTGAAAATCTCACCCTAAACTTTGTTTGAACGAGTCAAATCACGTTCATATCTATTCATCAGAGATCCTAGAAGGTAACAAGACTTCACTATTTAATTAGCGTGTAGTATATCCTATAGGACACCATATTTGGTCAGAGAGCGACGCCTTCATGGCACGCCAATGACGCGGGCGGCCATCACTTGAACAGAAGCCATGTACAGTATATCATAAAATGTAGGTACCAACCTTGTACGACAGCATGCCTTTTAATTTTGGACAAAAATTCCAAGGATATTCAGAGTTATGAAAATGGTTGTTTGGCAAAACAATATGGCTACTAATACTTGGAAAGCCAAATCAAAGTCCAAGTATACAGATTGGTGATATTCTTGCAGAAAAATTGAATATGAATGCTGAATGTCTCCTTCACGATTTGCCCAAATGTCCCTGGGGACTTCACACTAAAAGTCCTGTAGGTCAGTCATTCTACAAGTTATCTATCTGAAACCTTTCACATACACCGCTGCCATCTTCTGGACTCTATCGGAATTACAACCAGAGTGATGGCTAGAACTATGACCTTTTTCTTGCATTTCAAAGATGGTGGCAGAAAAATACCATTTGTTTTTCTCTTTTTACTTTCTTCTACCAGATCTATTGTGTTATATTCTCCTACATTCAATTCACATTTCCACAAACTTCAACGTGTTTACTTTCAAATGGTACCAAGAGTTAGATTTGGGTATGTCATTTAGGCGAAAATTGAAAAAAAGGGGGCTATCCCTCAAACAGCCATCACTAGCACAGAGAGGCTGCTGCCTACATACAGACATGAAATCATTAGTCACTTTAATAATGCCACTTTAATAATGTTTACATATCTTGCATTACTCATCTCATATGTACTGTATTCTATACTATTTATTGCATCTTAGCCTATGCTGCTCTGTCATTGCTCATCCATATATTTATAATTTTATATTCTTATTCTATTCCTTTACTTAGATGTGTGTGTATTAGGCATTTGTTGTGGAACTGTTAAATATTACTTGTTAGATATTTCTCCACTGTCGGAACTAGAAGCACAAGCATTTCGCTGCGCTCGCAATAATAACATCTGCTAACCATGTGTACAGTATGTGACCAATAAAATTTTATTTGATATGACAAACACATGCACGAGCACATATAGCCTACACAAACATACATAGTGGACAGTGTCCTGGTAGTCCTGGTAGCCATCCAATGCATTCTCTATGTTTGCTAGTAACGTCTCAGTGTCGTTTGGCTGACCTGGAACAGCGTCAAAGGTGCAGAAGGTTTTGACAAGTTTATCAAAGCAATCCGTGCCAAGAGGGTTGGCTTCATCCTGTGGGGAAATTGAGTCCGGAAGGCCAAGAGAAGAAGCCAAGCTTTGGCTTTGTTTGCAAAGAGGCGCCATATTACTCTGTGCCAAATGGCAAAGAGGAGAAGACTGAGGGACACATGAGGGAGGCAAATTCTGAAACCTCCTTTCGTCTTCACTCCTTTGAGTACCGAGCTCCGGTGGGGTAGTCACCCTGTAACACATGACCGTCCTGGAATTCCTCCAGATTGTACCTAAGGGTGGTATTCTGCTGCATAGCAGAGTCCACTTAGGCGCTTAGATGACTGATTTTAGACACGTGAGTGTCGCACTTGCTCCGTTCGGCCTCATACTTATCTGTCCTGGTTTGCACATCTTGAGTACGGAGCGAGAGATTCAGTGATGAGATTTCCTCCACTTGCCTAGAAATCAATATTTCCATCTTCATCACCTGAGTTCTCTCGTCATTAATTTGGTCAGCGACTTCAATGAGTTCTGCTGATTTGTCATCCACTTTGGTCATTGTGTTCACTTACTGATTGTCTTTGGTCTGCAGCATTACGGCTAGAACATTATTGCTTTGAGTAAAGTTCATCAAAACTGCATGCAAGTAAAGCGCTCCTGTTTGTAGATAACTTGACAGATTTATCTGGGTTGGAGTGGACTACCTCGTATTTAGTTTTGACTAAATCGAGTTGTTCCTGTAGAAGACAATTTTGTTGAAGAGTTTGTGCTCGGTCATCGTCATAAGTGTTTGCAATTAATTTTAATTGTTCCGTTTTCAAACTAGCAGAATGTTTTCACTTCCTACTTTTCTCATTAGTTGCTCGGTTCTCTCCACATCAGCTATTTCTTGCACGTGCTTCTGCTGAGCATTGTGGTACTGGACCGATGCCAATCTCTGATGGCGATACATAAGGGCTAAAGTTGAGAGAACCTTTACAATGCCTGCTCTCGATGGTTGATTTTGGAGAGTGTTTTTTTACCATTTCTGCTGTTTTTCCGCTAATGGCGTAGTTAGGGAACCACCCCCTCTGATAGCTTGCACATTGTTAAAACATGTTGTAAAATGTTTTCAAAGTTTGGGTTTTGAGTCGTTAGAAGCTGCAAAGACGATTTTAATCTATTTAAAGACATTAATGAACCATCAATACTGGATCAGTAATGTGGGAGTTGGACATTAACACATTTTCAAGAGAACATTTAATTGAGTAATCAATGTTAATAACCTCTTGGAACTACCCATCCCGGCTTTTGGCGGTAACATTAATTTTACTGCTAGCTGAAGTAAGCTGATCAGAATGGCTAACATATTGCATCTGAAACAGTTGGATTTTCTAGTGGATAAGGGATGGAAGACCAATACCTGATCTTAGGGACCAACAGTTGAAGTCGGAAGTTTACATACACTTAGGTTGGAGTCATTAAAACTAGTTTTTCAACCACTCAACAAATTTCTTGTTAACAAACTATAGTTTTGCCAAGTCGGTTACGACATCTACTTTGTGCATGACACAAGTAATTTTCCAACAATTGTTTACAGACAGTAGAAAGAGGAGGAAGGGAAGCGCTACTAAAAGGATCCCTTTCAATTAAGTTTTTAGGTCCTCTGTAGGGTTGAAGGTAAGAGATTGGTAGAATTCATCATTGTCTAATTGACGGTAGGGTTGAAGGTAAGAGATTGGTAGAATTCATCATTGTCTAATTGACGGTAGGCTTCTGTCACATATTTGTTATTACTCCACACTACTGTAGCACCACCTTTGTCTGCTTTTTTAACCACAATCTGTTCATTTTTGGACAATGATTCAACTGCATCCCGCTCTGTCTCAGAAAGATTACGTTGTGTTTGGTTGGAGTCAATTTTACCCTTAAACAGATTCTCCACATCAAAATTCAATTTCTTGGCAAATGTATTTAGTGTGGCATTTGAGGGAACAGAAACTGGCTGACCTAAGACACTGGTGTCTGTAGTTGGAGAGATGTTTTGCTTGTACCAGGCCTTCAGATGTAGATTCCTGTAGAAACAAAATACAGTAGGTCAAACTTTGTATTAAATTCATTAGTTGAATATGTGGGGGCAAACGACAGTCCTTTAGATAATACCCTTATGCAATCATCAGAAAAGGGGTTCTCCAGAAATGTTTGTTCTAGTCCTGTTCCGTGTGGTTGGATAGTCTTGATTTCTTCCTCCCCCTCCGTGTTGGCCTCTTCTGCGTCCTCTCCTTCTCTTGTTGAGGAACCTGCTTGACTCCTCTTCCTGATCAAAAAAAATATTGGGAGGAGCTGGCGTCTGAGCTTCTGGGGTGATCCTCATCGTCACTGCTTGTAAAGTCGAAAGAAACAGATCTAGGCTTCCTTCTCTGCAGATGTAATTCTGAATTCTTGTGTATTGGTTTTCTCCAGGCAAAGACCTTGTCATCTCTATAGTCTACTTCATCTCTTCTACATTTTCTTAGCTTGTCTTGTTTCAATATCAGAGTGAATGTGTCTACTTTCTCTTTCAAGATCTCATCACATTGTGCTTCCTTTCTTTTTGAATTGTTTACAGACAATTGTATACGTATAATTCACAATTCCAGTGGGTCAGAAGTTTACATACACTAAGTTGACAGAGCATTTAAACAGCTTGGACAATTTCAGATAATGATGTCATGGCTTTAGAAGCTTCTGATAAGCTAATTGACATCATTTGAGTCAATTGGAGGTGTACCTATGGATGTATTTTAAGGTCTACCTTCAAACTCTGTGCCTCTTTTCTTGACATCATGGGAAAATCAAAAGGAATCAGTCAAGACCTACACAAGTCTGGTTCATCCTTGGGAGCAATTTACAAATGCCTGAAGGTACCACGTTCATCTGTACAAACAATAGTGCGCAAATATAAACACCATGGGACCACACAGCGGTCATACCGCTCAGGAAGGAGGCGCGTTCTGTCGCCTAGAAATGAATGTACTTTGGTGTGAAAAGTGTAAAACAAACCCAGAACAACAGCAAAGGACTCTGTGAAGATGCTGGAGGAAACCGGTACAAAAGTATCTATATCCACAGTAAAACGAGTCCTATATTGACATCCTGAAAGGCCGCTCAGCAAGGAAGAAGCCACTGCTCCAAAACCGCCATAATAATGCCCGACATCGGTTTGCAACTGCACATGGGGTTTAAGATAGTACTTTTGGGAGAAATGTCCTCTGGTCTGATGAAACAAAAATAGAACAGTTTGGCCATAATGACCATCGTTATGTTTGGAGGAAAAGGGGGATGCTTGCAAGCCGAAGAACACCATCCCAACCCGTGAAGCACAGGGGTGGCAGCATCATGTTGTGGGGGTGCTTTGCTGCAGGAGGGACTGGTGCACTTCACAAAATAGATGGCATAGTGAGGAGGAAAATATATTGAAGCAACATCTCAAGACATCAGTCAGGAAGTTAAAGCTTGGTTGCAAATGGGTCTTCCAAATGGACAATGACCCCAAGCATACTTCCAAAGTTGTGGTAAAATGGCTTAAGGACAGCGAAGTCAAGGTATTGGAGTGGCCATCACAAAGTCCTGACCTCAATCCCATAGAACATTTGTGGGCAGAACTGAAAAAGCATGTGCGTACAAGGAGGCCTACAACCCTGACTCAGTTACACCAGCTCTGTCAGGAGGAATGGGCCAAAATTCACCCAACTTATTGTGGGAAGCTTGTGGAAGACTACCCGAAACATTTGACCCAAGTTAAACAATTTAAAGACTATGCTACCAAATACTAATTGAGTGTATGTTAACTTCTGAGCCACTGGGAATGTGATGAAAGAAATAAACGCTGAAATAAATCACTCTACTATTATTCTAACATTTCACATTCTTAAAATAAAGAGGTGATCCTAATTTTTACTCGGATTAAATGTCAGGAATTGTGAAACTGAGTTTAAACGCATTTGGCTAAGGTGTATGTAAACTTCCGACTTCAACTGTACATCAAAGGAAGGGGCAAAAAGTACATAATAATTTCAATCTGAGTGGTATCAACAGAAAGTCTGGCTCTGTGGCTGCGCTGCTGGCAGCCAACTCTCCTGCTCTCCCTGCCTGCTGTCATCCACCAGCGACAACGTGTGGACAAGAGCTGGTTACTGCGACTTGAGCAAATTGCCTATAGCACTCAACAAGTGTTAGAAATCTGTGTCTCACATCCAAAGCCAGATGGCTCTTACAGATAGATCTGCCATTGAATGAACAATGGAGATTGAACATCAGTATGTAAGTACAATGCAAAGGTAAAAGAGAATAATGACATTTTGCCCCAAAAACTTGCTCATTTATGCTACATCATGCTACCTAGGTAAACAGGAGTTGGCATTTTGTGGCAACGATGAGTGAATGTGAAACTATTACATGCATTTGCTGAAAAAAATGAACAGTTACCAAGCCATTTAGAGACCGCGTGTTTGCTTTTTGCCCATGGCCTATGATGGAATTTTCAATGAAACTTACACGCTATTCCGTGACCTGCAGAACAAGGTGATGGATATGGACTTCTGTCATACCGGTACCAGTGACACAATGAAAGCACTGGAACAGCAGTGACGAGACTGATAGTTTATATGAGAAAATCGAGCAGAAATGCAATGAACTGGGCCTGGCAGAAAGCGAAACTGGTAAACAGCCGATCCCGGGGGGGATGGGGGCTCAATAGAAAGTGCCGACCTGGCCTCAGACTGGACCGCTCGTCACTGCACTGTCTCAACACCTCAGTCAGCGTTTCTAGTCAGCATTTCTAATAACCAGAATATTTAAAGATCTAGTAACAGCAAGAGAGGTGGCACTAGTAGTACAGTAAAGAAAGGTACTTTTACTTTTGGATCACAGGAAATTCTAGTCATCTACAGATCATTGACATGTGTTTCATTTCTTTGAAAAACAAAATATGTTGAAAATGTTGTTGAAATAAACTGGGATTTTGTAAAGACATTCTTTTGTGAATACATCCTTTATTAAAATGTATATATTTTTTATTTGCTCATCTTTTCTTACTTTTTTAAAACTCTGTTATTGGGAAAGGGCTTGCACTGTAAATAAGCATTTCACGGTAGTCTACACCTGTTCTATTAGGTGCATGTGACAAATACAATTTGATTTGATGATTTGATTGGCTATTATTTTGTTGTAAAATAGTATTCTTGCAAGGGTCTCTCCATTGTCTCTGCAGCTTTTACAGTTGTCCTTTGTGTGACTATCTATATCAGGAATAATGTTTGAGTTGCTCCTTACTGCATCCCTCTTTGCAGATGTACCTTTAGCATGTGTGACCGTGCTGACCTAAAGCCTTAGAACAGGAATCTAAGTCTTTAGGTCACTGGCAATGTAACTCATCATGTAATCTCATGCACCAGACACTTCCTCCCCAAAATGGCTTTTGTTAATCTCATAGTAAAATCAGGAGATAGTCCAGATAGTCATTGGCTCAATCTCCCATCAATCATCTCTGACAAAACCTTCCCGTATTGTTAACAGTAACTATGTTTATGTTTCTCCTGTATGGGTTTAATTAATGTAAAATGTAGCTAGCTGCTTGAGTCCATACTGTCATGTATTATATAAATTCGATTCCCCCATTAGTGCAACACACATTTACCACCGATTTGAACTTGTATAGCCAGCAGGGCTGTCTCTTACACTGAAAGATAACTTCTAGATAAGCGAACTATAATTTGGCCTCTCCAATTTGAAAATGTTTTTCTAGCACACCACACGTGTCTGGTTCCGAGCCGTGCCTCTCAGTTGTGTGATTCCCTAAGATCAAATAATGACAAATACTTTACTTTTTTGTCTTTAGTGTTCTGGGTTTATATGCACCATGGGCAATCAAAGCCTACTCATCATAAATAAATCGTTGTTTATGCGGCAAGGCTTATTCTCACCATTTCTCTTTCAACACTCTCTCCCTCACTTTAATTTTCAAGTTCTCTCCATCGCCGCAAGAGGCTTTTTTTTCTGTTCTCTCGAAAAGGGCACTTAGATACCAACGTGGTGGCAGAGAAGAGAGCGCTTCAGACTGTCCGCGCTGCTCCTGCTAGGACTGCTCCTCATAGGGGATCATATATTTTCGAAAAACACAAGTCGGATAAAAAGGAACAGTCTCTCCCAACTTGCTACCTGAGTCTGCTTGGACATTTTCCCACGTAAAAAGGTAGGAACATAATGTTTGGTCTACTTTTGCATTTATTTTGGACATTTATAACCGTCTGTAAGAGCAACTTCAGTACGAGCTCTTTTCCTTCCTCAATGTCTGTAGTCAAGGGAAAAGAGTGGAACTAAAATTCTAAATTGGAGAGTTTCCTATGTTGACCGACCAGAGTTAACCGACCTGGAAAGTTATCATGGATATCATCTCATTAGTTATGCGCTATTAACGATACAATTAAATCAAAGGCTGAACTTGTTGCTATTTGCTACACGGATGAAGGCGGATAGATATCTCAAGTGAAATATTGACCGTGCATAATGTTCGGTCTTCATTATCTGAATCATCGGTTTACAGTGAACTTGTTCGCTGCTTGTTTAAAACATAATTATGTCTGAAGATATTCTCAAATATGTATAT
Organism: Oncorhynchus nerka; assembly: GCF_034236695.1. Classification (NCBI taxonomy): domain Eukaryota; kingdom Metazoa; phylum Chordata; class Actinopteri; order Salmoniformes; family Salmonidae; genus Oncorhynchus; species Oncorhynchus nerka. The sequence goes on along the minus strand of NW_027040319.1, from coordinate 60,806 downwards.
GTTTAAATAAAAACGCGTAATGTGTTGCGCAATATGTATAGGCTATTTGTTCTCGAGCTCAATGATTGCGCATGGATTTCGGGGAATAAAAGTAAAATAAAAAATAGTTCAAATGCCACTTTACTTTGGGAAATGAGCTAGGACATTGCGACAAAATCACTATTGCATAGTAGTCCTACGGTAGCCTATGCGATTACATTATTGTATAGATTGATAGCCTATCGACTTCAAACCCAATAAGGATATGCACTGCAGATTTTTATTTGCGCTAGGTAAGGGGAGAGAACGAAATTATACACACTTTATGGAGCGACTGTTAGTTCACAGCATATGTGTTATTGTCTAGAAATTATTTTGTATTGGAATTGTTTGTTGGCGAATTTCTCACATCCTGAAAACGAGTGGAGTTGACACTTGATGCGCGGACTCCTGTGTGCATGGAAATTGGACGTGTGCATTAGGCTACCCGTTGCATGGCTACCCGTCAAAGCAGCATATTCAAAATGTATTATTATTATTATTATTATTAGTAGTAGCTGTAGTAGTAGTGGTAGTAGTATGAGTATACCTCCAGTTATAATGTGATTGAATATTTGATGTGTAAAACAACACATCTCGGTTATTTGCTATCTGCGTTTCTTTGTTTGAAATTTCACCCAAAACTGGGACCATTTGTATTAGTTAGACTATATCTTATGGTTTACCATGTGACTATAGCATACATCAGAGGATGTTTTATATAGACCTACTCAGTCATAAATTATGAGTTTTATATACAATTTTGGCCTTTCTATTGCCAAGTGCATCCAACATATGCTGTATAACTCTGGGTAGTTAGAAATCAATCAATAAAGCATTGATTGAATCCTGAATCCTTTCATAATCTGTCGGCCTACACCACAATTCCATTGTTCCATGAATGTGCTTACATATCCTTCAGAAAAGTACTGTGTTGCAAGGAGATTTATTGTGTCAACCACTCCAGAGCTGGTCATTCAGACTCAGAATGTTTATGACCTACTTTGCAATGTTTTGCATTTTCCTTGGGGTAAATGTTGATTTGTCTCGAAATGTATCAACTAACTGAAATGTATCAACTCGTTTTCATAGACTCTTATCTCTGATGCAAGTCAAGTATTGGCTGCTTGGTGTGTGCAGCCCAATTATTTATTATCTTGAATTGTTCTTGACCTTTCATTGACCAAACCATTTATTTTACAGCTTACCATTGATCATGAATAGGCCCCTATGCCCTTACTCTCCCAATGAAATACAGCCTGCTTCCAATAAGAGGGACCAATGTAGAGGTATTAGAATCTGATTTGTGATGGGAAGGGGGGGGGCTGCTATGTACGTTTTAAGTCGGGTTATTAGTTTCTGACCTTGCTGGAGGTCAGAAGTGTCTGAGTTGAATCCTTGAGAGCTTTTGGGGGCTGCTAGTTTTCACTTTTAGGCTACCACTCAGCCAGAACTTTCTCTCACCATCCAATCAATGGCTGTATTAATACAATTAGATGTTGATCCACAATAATAATCAGCAGACTCTCAAAGGGCTTAGGGATCGACCTTGAACCCATATTGACCGAGGTGGTGAATCGGTTTTAGCAGGGGCGCAACTTTGGTTTTAGAAGGGAGAGGGACATATATACAGTGCCTTCGGAAAGTATTCAGACCCCTTGACTTTTCCCCTATTTTGTTACATTACAGCCTTATTCTAAAATTGATTTTTTTCATCAATCTACACACAATACCCCACAATGGCAAAGCACATTTTTTTTAAAATGTTGCTACTGTATTAAAAATTAAAAACAGAAATACATTATTTACATAAGTATTCAGACCATTTGCTATGAGACTCGAAATTGAGCTCAGGTGCATCCCGTTTCCATTGATCATCCTTTAGATGTATCTACAACTTGATTGGAGTCCACCTGTGGAAAATTCAATTGATTGGACATGATTTGGAAAGGCACACACCTGTCTATATAAGGTCCACAGTTGACAGTGCATATCAGAGCAACAACCAAGCCATGAGGTCGAAGTAATTGTCCACAGAGCGCCGAGACAGGATTGTGTCGATGCACAGAAGGGTACCAAAATACTTCTGCATTGAAGGTCCCCAAGAACACAGTGGCCTTCATCATTCTTAAATGGAAGAAGTTTGGGACCACCAAGACTTTTCCTAAAGCTGGGTGCCCGGCTAACCTGAGCAATCGTGGGAGAATGGCCTTGGTCAGGGATGTGACCAAGAACCCGATGGTCATTCTGACAGAGCTCTAGAGTTCCTCTGTGGAGATGGGAGTTCCTTTCAGGAGGTTAACCATCTCTGCAGCACTCCACCAATCAGGCCTTTATAATAGAGTGACCAGACAGAAGCCACTCCTCAGTAAAAGACACATGACAGTCCGCTTGGAGTTTGCCAAAAGGCACCTAAAGACTCTCAAACCATGAGAAAGGAAAGTAAAGAGAGCTCCTTGATGAAAATCTGCTCCAGATCGCTCTGGACCTCCGACTGGGGCGAAGGTTCACCTTCCAACAGGACAACGAGCACACAGCCAAGACAAAGTAAGGGACAAATCTCTGAATGTCCTTGAGTGGCCTAGCCAGAGCCCAGACTTGAACCCGATCTAACATCTCTGGAGAGACCTGAAAATAGCTGTGCAGCAACGCTCCCCATCCAACCTAACAGAGCTTAAGATGTTCTGCAGAGAAGAATGAGAGAAACTCCCCAAATACAGTTGTGCCAAGCTTGGCGTCATACCCAACAAGACTCGAGGCTGTAATCGCTACCAAAGGCTCTTCAACAAAGTACTGAGTAAAGGGTTTGAATACTTATGTAAATGTTATATATTGTTTTTAAATCACAAAAATCTGCAAAAATGTCTAAAAAACAGTTTTTTGCTTTGCCATTATGGGATATTGTGTGTAGATTGATGAGGGGAAAAAACAATTTAAGCAGTTTTATCATTTATAAGGCTATAACGTAACACATTTTGCATCAAGTCAATGGGTCTGAATACTATATATATTTTTAATCCATTCGGATAAACACTCCAAACTAGAGGTCGACCGATTCTGATTTTTCAACACTGATACGATTAATCAGCAGATTTTTACCTATACTTTGTAATAATGACAATTACAACGATACTGCATGAAGACTTTTATTTTAACTTAATATAATAGATCAATAAAAATCTATTTAGTCTCAAATAAATAATGAAACCTGTTCAATTTGGTTTAAATAATGCAAAAACAGTGATGGAGAAAGTAAAAGTGCAATATGTGCCATGTAAGAAAGCTACCTTGCTCAGAACATGAGAACATATGAAAGCTGGTGGTTCCTTTTAACATGAGTCTTCAATATTCCCAGTTAGGAAACGTTAGGTTGTAGTTATTATAGGAACTATAGGACTATTTCTCTCTATACCATTTGTATTTCATATACATTTGACTATTGGATGTTCTTATAGGCACTATAGTATTGCCAGCCTAATCTCGGGAGTTGATAGGCTTGAAGTCATAAACAGCGCTGTGCTTCAAGCATTGCGAAGAGCTGCTGGCACACACTGGAAAGTGCTGTTTGAATGAATGCTTACGAGCCTGCTGCTCTCTACCACCGCTCAGTCAGACTGCTCTATCAAATATCAAATCATAGGCTTAATTCTAATATAATAAGCACACAGATATACGGGCCTTAGGTTAATATGGTCAAATCCGGAAACAATCATTTAGAAAACAAAACGTTTATTCTTTCAGTGAAAACGGAACCGTTACATATTTTATAGAACTGGTGGCATCCATAACTCTAAATATTGCTGGTACATTGTCATAATTCTGTACAATTCTGGCAAATTAATTATGGTCTTTGTTCGGAAGAAATGGTCTTCACACAGTTCACAACGAGCCAGGCGGCCAAACTGCTGCATATACACTGACTCTGCTTGCACAGAACGCAAGGGAAGTGACACATTTTCCCTCGTTAATATGGCCTGCTAACATTAATTTCTTTTAACTAAATATGCAGGTTTAAAAAAATATACTTGTGAATTGCTTTTAAGAAAGGCATTGATGCTTATGGTTAGGTACATTGGTGCAACGACAGTGCTTTTTTGAGAATGTGCTTGTTCAATCATCACCCGTTTGGCGAAGTAGGCTGTGATTCGATGATAAATTAACAGGCACCGCATTGATTATTTGCAATGCAGGACAAACTAGATAAACTAGTAATATCATCAACCATGTGTAGTTAACTGGTGATTATGTTAAGATTGATTGTTTTTTATAAGATACATTTAATGCTAGATTAGCACCTTACCGTTGCTCCTTGCTCCACTTGCGTAACAGGTGGTCAGCCTGCCACGCAGTCTCCTTGTGGAGTGCAATGTAATCGGCCATAATCGGCATCCAAAAATGTTGATTGCCGATTGTTATGAAAACTTGAAATCGTCCCCAATTAATTGGCCATGCCGATTAATCGGTCAACTTCTACACCAAACATCCTACCCGACCGCTCGGAGGAGTCCACATTGGCCTAAAGCACATTGTTTCCTCGATTTGTCACATTCCAATGATAAAGCTGGGGGGGACAAAATATAATTTCAGAATTTTTGGGGTTGGGGGGGGCATGTGAATGTTGCGTGCCTGGGTTTTAGTAACTATAGGTAACACTTTACGACGAGGGTGCACGAAGGGGTGTTTTTTAAGAATGGCTCTATATTAAGAGGACATGAATATTGCTTCACTGTGTATGCATGTAGGGTACGGAAATGGTCTTTTCACTTCAATACATGTTTACCGCATGGTAAACAATACATGTTTATCCCGAATCTCAGTGCTGCAATGTTTACTTCAAGCTGTGTCTGCTTATTCAAAGCTATTAGTATTCCAAGTACATAGTTTGCCAAGATTCTTAATTGATAGAACCACATACCGGTAACTTGGGAAGTAGGAAGAATCAGTGGCGATTTTAGCATGTAAATCTTGGTATGGCAAACTCCCCCCAAAATATTTTGATGTATGCCAGCATAGCAACTAAAGAGCACAACACAACACTAAGCAATATATTATTTGCACTGTAACGGTGACAAACGATGCCCACAAACTGTTTGGGCTTGTATAAATTATTTTTAGCACCAGGGAGTGCTAAACTGCTACACCTGGCTATCAGCGGAGCCTTTTCTGGCCTGCATAATTCAGCCTCATTAACTGCCTTTAAAAAAAACAAGTCAGCTGATATGGTTTACTTACTTAAAACAAATGTGGTTTCTACTGACAATTGAGATGTACAAAACTATGTCATAAGGGGACGACGAACGGATAAGAGTCAATACGTAATTTTGATTAAGACATTAATGAGTGAGCTAGGACGGACGTAGTCAATATAACTATTTGTTCAGCAATTCAGAACATGTGCCGTTCTTACAGTATTCGCCATGTACCCAAAGTCTGAACCATCGGATAAATAAAGGGGGCTTATAAGCAGACAATGAAAGCTCTTACAATATTCAATGATTACATTTCTCTTAAACAGGTGTCATGACGTTGGCCTGTTGGGGGAGGTTTATGACCCCCATAAATACCTTTCCCTTTTTCTCACTCTCTATTCTAGAGAGGGACTCTGGAAAGCCTTTGGTAACATCAAAAGATGGGAAACGGAACCATATTTTGGTAATCCAACCAGTTGAGAATATGCGTTGGTACTTGATGAATATGATGTCAGATACGTTGTTGTCTGAGACATAACTGATGATAGGACGACATAAACTGTATCTTGGAAAGTCTACACATTCTAGTTATCAGATTCACATGGAATTGTTGTGCAATTTAAATGTTTAAATGTAATTTTAGCTTCTAAATGAGAGAATTGGTTTTCATGAGTGAACTATGCTCAACTCATTGGCCCCGCCCATGTGAACAGACATTGGTTGTATACTATGAAACACGGCTCTCTCTCCCAACCCTATATAAGCCCCTTTACGGAATTGTAACTTTCTGTTCCAAGGACGTGAGGACTTGCGGTCCCTGCGTTAAAAGGACAAGATCACCAACAGAACTAAGCCAACCTCAGCTGAGCTCTCTCTAAGCCAACCTCAGCTGAGCTCTCTCTAAGCCAACCTCAGCTGAGCTCCCACGTTTACAGCTGTCAACCGCAGCTGTAAACGTGGGCATGTAGAGGATGGATAGAGTATCCATTCTTCCACGCTCCAGATCACCACTAGACATTCTTCAGAGGACAAGAGATCCATGCTGGACAACCCAGCCTTCTATCTACGACCAATCTATCGAAGGGCAGCTCAGAGTAAATACTGTATTTATTGCATCTTCCTTTTTCAAATGGGCGGTTATTTAGAATGCATAAGATACTGTATTTATGATAGCATTGTTTCTTCCTTTGTTACTTTTTCCTCACGCTCTTTTTCTCTCAAACCAAACCCCCTTTCTTTGTGTAACCAGCCGTCATATCTGTTCCATCCGCTAAGGACATTTTCCTTTATGATAATTAGTATTCAATGTATGATCCATTCTGTGTAGATGTAATTCTGTGTGATTATTTAGGTATTTAGTAAATAAACAATTAAACCAAAATTGGTATTGCTGATTCAACTTGTTAGCCAGGGTTCGTGAAGATAACTAAGAATTTACAACTTTCAGATGAGACTGAATAAGGTGACGATTAAATATTGACAGGTCTTTAAGAGTTATTCGGAAGATAACTCTAAAAACTTTATTTCGTGGTGCCCCGACTTTCTAGTTAATTACATTTACATGATTAGCTTAATCAGGTAATATTAATTACAGATAAAATCATTTATAGAATAGCATCTCATATCACTTAATCCGGGCATAGCCAAAGACACGACACAGGCTATAGGCTACATGTGCACCACCAAGTCAGAACAGTAGGCTAAATTATGAGGAGGAAAGGGACCAAATTATTAGGGTGAGGCACATGGGCTACTAACAGCTTACTAAACAACATACACTTAGTATTACTTTCTTAGCTACAGTATACATATCTCTTTATTCCAACTTGTGTCATGTTTATGGCTGATGAGCGATAATTTACCTTCGTAAAACAAGGATTGAAAATAATTTGCCAGTATATTGTCGACTAGATTCATGATAACTGCTAGCTTGCTAGCTAAGATTTTGAAAGTATGATGTTGACATAATCAGTCCAATCAAAGATAAGGTAGATATAATGTGATTTGAATGTGTTTTATCTGTGGCCAATGACCTTGAGCCTTCTTGGATGGGCACTTCTAATGTAACTCTATGGCAGCACCCAAGGGGCTCTACCCGTAGATTTTGCGGTGATGTAGTGTCCCTATTAGTGACAGAACACTAAGCCAATTACAGAATATGACCAACCCCTGCGCTCCGTATTTTCCGCTGGCTGCCCCATCACCAAAGAAAGCCCTGAGCTAGGCTGAAACACCTGCATTTTGGAGCTGCCTTACTCAATTAAGCAAAAAAGAGACCATGTTTGTATAAGGCTTTATTAACAAAATATTTTTTACGCTGTTTGCAAACCGATATGTGACACGTGTTAATGCCAAAATAACATGCAAAACAGGCAACAAGCTAAACAGGTGGGTCTCAAAACAGATGAGGCTCTCACCTGCCCTGAATGACGGGTTGCCACTGGGAAGAATGGATACAGCTCACTTTCATGGTATTATCTAGATATTAAATTAGATTATTTCCAATACCAGTAGTGACTGTACGAGGATAAATCAGGTGACATCATAATGTGGTGTATAATGCGACACAGTATTTGCGAGCAATGGGCTCCCAAATCGAGACAAATTGATGTTGTCTATTACATCTGACACTGTCATATTCTATTATAGCTTAGGACTGCTGTAAGTAGTATGTACATTTCAAGGGTCAAATGAAACCCTTATTGATTTATTGTTATTTATGTACCTCCCCTGAATGCATATCTGGCTTCTCTGGGGGCAGCCTCCTAGCCGATCCTAGACACCCACCCAACTCTGGGATAAATTGTTGCGATGAAGCAGTCCACCATTGTGGGACATTGATTACCATTTACCAATCATGGGTATAAACCTCAGCCAGTGGAGGAGGGAGGTGGGGGAGATGAAAGGAAGGAAAGTGTGGGGGGGGACTGATTGATGTAGCCGCTGGGGTTGTAAAGATGACAGACGGGTTACAAACGAGAGAGGATTAATGACTGGAGTGGAGACTATTAGGTTGTTTAGTTGTTCTGGGCTCCGTGCATCGGTTAGTTCATCTTCAGTACTCCACACTGCTCCACACCAGCTCCAGTGTCTCTGGCCCGGGACCAGTGGGTGATCGGCTCGTATACTTCACGCTCTCTGGGTTATAACCTTACGCCTCAAGCACACTGATAGTGCCATTGCATTTTGGTACACCGGAAGTATATTCATTTCCAATGGAATGCTGCGTTTTGTCTTGCAGCATTGCGTTGCAAAAGCAGTTGCAGTGCGTTATCGGACGTATGAGTAAGACTGTAGGCATTGACAGACATGGTATCAGAAAGTGAATGTTGAACTTTTGTTACACACACATCCAGGTGATGCCATTATGCTCAATAACACTATCGGTGTGATCGAGGCGTTAGGAATCAGGCTCATCTGCCAGGAAGTTATGGTGGCTTTCGCTTCCGGGTTGTTTAGAGGAATCGTGACACAGATGGGGTGTGACTAAAGGAGCACGGCTGACATGCCATCCCATCACCCTGACATTTACTGTAACCTTAATCTTTTAACAAAACCCCTGTAGTCCCCCAGTTCCCTAGGCACTTGTTGCTCTAGAAGGATTGGATAGGCAAAACAATATGCCTATCACAGGTAAAGGTGGAGCTGCAGTATTACCAGCTTGCTCGTATCTATCCAATACGTTCAAAGATGTTCTATAATTTGTTGGTGATTCCTCAAATGTGCACATTTTGACGTCCATATTGTTGTCTATCCTATTAACATATAACCAAATCAAACACATAATGGTCATATTACATTTACATTGCTAGCCCCCGTCGTTTAGTAAGATGTGCTGAATTTTCATGGTCAGAAACATAATTGTAAATGAAAGAATCTAATGGCGCAAACTGGCAACTTTGCATCTTTGTAATAGCAGCACTTAGGCCATTTTGCCAAGACCCACCTGAATCTCTCTGAAGTGCTAGAATGATGCTGAAAGCATCAACAAAATAACATGATTTTGCCATTGTGTTTATTCTGATCGTTTCAATAGGATGTCGTGTGAATTGTCTATGATTATCACGAAGCTGGGTGTTTCCAGAGCAATTTAGCTTTTGTGGAGGACATTTGGCATTTGTCAGAGAGAGCAGCAGATTGAAAATTGACGCTTTGCTTGTCTCACTTTGCTAGTATTTTCATCAGCAACTGTTTATGATAAAGAAGGCTTAGGACAAAAGTGTTTCGGTGTCTAAGTGTCATAAAAAGTGGTTATTTGGCAAATAGCTGTTTTAAAATGTGGTATCTGTTTGATATGATTCTAATTTCAGGGTGCGTTAATAAATCAAAGGCCTGTTAGCTTTACTTAGGAAAGCAATTGCAAATTGCAATGATTAGTTTGCATCCCAATTTCAGGATTCAGGCACATGAAAATCAAGTACCATAGTTTCAGAAGATCGAAAAGCCTCGTAAGCCCCCCTGGTACAAAACTGCATAAAGTTTCACATTTTAAGTTTCTGAATTATGCATTGGTGGCACATTCTGGGATGGTCATAAATTCCGTTTCAACATTAGTGGTCTGTTCATAGGACCCCCAGGTATGCACAGACTCACTCATTCACACATTCTGTGGTGGTCATACAGTCCATTCAGCCTGGGGTTTGCCTGGAAACAGATAGTGGATAGATAAAGTAGAAGGCTTGCTGTTAGGCTGAGACCTTGGGCCTAATGCTAGCCCAGTGCTGTGCCACTGGAGCGAGAGTCACACCTGCTTTGGACTCTGGTTGCCTATGTAGGCTGTCTGGGTAGCTGCTGGTCAAACCATCTCTGTTTTTTTTGTTGTCTGACTTGGAACCTTTCTCCTGTAAGACGATGCATTTCTCTTTCTATGTCTGTGCTATTATTTGCCTAGCTGATCGTTGCTGCTTGCTCTAAGGGCATGATACATGATCAATGGCTCTCATCACAGATTACAGACAAGAATCAATCAATGCCGTACTAACAGACTTGATCACACCACCTAAAGTTGCCAAGTCCCCCACTCAGACGGTAATGGATAGTATAGAATTATTACTCATTCCTGAGGGAGTTCTTGAAGTACTACACAATTGATTGCACAGTACAATGTTATTATTTATAAAGGCAATGTTGAAGGCCGGTGCGGTTGACCAGCTCGGCAGATACAGTGATGTTTCAGCTTTCAGGCTAGAAATAGACTCTCTCGTACAGCTTTACTGTATATCAGATCTTTATACAGCCCCCGTGGTCCTCATACCTCTGTCTCTCTCGTTCCTTCTACCACTCTCTCTTTCCCCTGTCTCCCTCTCTTTCTGTCTCTGAAAGGGATTTATTTTTGTCTCCTGTAACAACCGGCAACATTTGCCCTGCCCAGCGTCTGCCCAGCTCCGACCATCGTTTTTCTACCTAATGACCGTTAAAGGTGTCATATTGAGTCATGGTCATGCCATATGGAGGTTTAGACAAAAGCACAATTTGTGAGGAGTTCTTCTCTGGCCCTACACAAATACATTGCTTTCCCCCATTCAATCTCAGAAGTCTATTCGAAAAGAAAGCCCCACAGCACATTGAGTTGCAGTTTTTTGATGATGCTTGTGTTGTGATACTTTGGCCAATGTTTTTGCATGTCTCTCAGCAGCCATTCAGTGCAAGCTCAAGGTCTTACAACCTGATAACACAAATGTCTCAGGCAAAACTTCATATTTTTAATTTCCTATCAAAATATGCTTAGCGTAGGCACATACAGTATCAATGAAGATTTGATTAAACGTCATAGACTATTGGATTTCCCCTGTATGTGTTGTAATGTGCTACAAGTTATGCCAGTCCACAGAAGAGTAAGAGAGCCTACCATTTAAATTATATTTCAATACAGATTGCTATGTCTCTAATCAAGATGGGCAACACAGGAATTTGATCACCTCAACATTAGATGGCTACAGGTTTTATATTTACAGTAGTTCATGCACTAGTATGAAAAACCAGTGAGTGTGTGTGAGAGATAAGGATAGAAAGAGAATCAAAGAGTGAGTGTTCGTGTGAGAGATAGAAATGGAGCGAGAGACAGAGGGAGGGACAGAGGGAGAGACTTGGAGTGTGTGTGTGTGTTTTTCTCTCCCCACCCACTGTCGCGGAGGTGTGGGAGAGAGTGGAGAGAGAAGAGAAAGAGGCTGAATCAGACTGGGCCCTGCTGCGTGGGACCGAGCGCAGAATGCTTCTGTTCAGCCCCAGAACTCTGGGAGGCAAGTAAACTAGAGCATCTGAGTAGCACAGTGAACAGGGTTAGGAAGCTGCTCAGTACAACATGGCTTTGAAAAGGAATGCCTCTGGTGGGCTGCGGGTGTTCTCTCCAAACTGAGTGTTGACTAGAGTCATATGGGCCCTAGTCAAAAGTACTGCACAAAGTTTTTACAGAAGTTTACTTTTATATATACAGTATATATTATTTTTAATTGAACCTTTATTTAACTAGGCAAGTCATTTAAGAACAAATTCTTATTTACAATGACGGCCTACCAGAAGGTAAAAGGCCTCCTGCGGGGACGGGATCTGTGATGAAAAATACCTAAAAAATATAGGACAAAACACACATTACGACAACAGATACACCACAACACTTCCTTGCTTCCTGTCTGCATCTACACATAGAATTACTGCGATTTGTGTGATTTGTACTCTGTCATGACCAAGATGGAATTGACTTATCATGGGGTATAACTGTGTGTTGTAGTGAAAGTCAGGTTTCGAGACTGCGACCAAAACATTCTGAGTTGCGACCCTTTGACTTGGCGGTGCAAAAACATTTTGTTTTATTGGTCACTAGGGTGCCAGTGATTTTTTTTTAGCCAGTGACATTAGTTCAGTGTTGCATGTTATACTGAAACTTCATTACCTTTTCGATTATAGAACGTGAAAAACGGTTCGGTGCTAAAAATGTTGGTACTTTCAGTACTTCTGTCAAACGTGTCTTGCGTCGTCTATACCGTGCCTGCTCCACTTACTCATTGCTAGCTCTAGCCGTTCCCGGGGAACCACTGCACTCACTGGGAATCTGGGCTGCATCATTTTAGCTCCCCAATCACTCATGCTGCACAGAAGTTAACAGCCTTGAATAATGCAAAACGACATGTAGAAGTGTTACAACCGTGTAACCGACCATCATGGATGAAGACCGTGAATAAAATTAAATAACCGCTCTAATGCATACATTTTATTGTATTTTTTTTCTCAATAGTAGTAGTGTACATTTATGATCAAATTAAATAGCTGTTTCTACCTTAATCCGTCAAACTGTCTCCATCTCATCTCTCCAATGTGTGATCTCTCCTGGTACGGCAATTGCAACGTCCACAACCGCAGAGAGCTCACAGTTTGCCCTCCAGGACATCTACAGCACCATGTGGTACAGGAAGGCCAAGAGGATCGTCAAGGACCTCAGCCACCCGAGCCACTCCATACAGAAAAGCAATATATGATCATATATTTCAAACCAATATACAGTGCATTCGGAAAGTATCCAGACCCCTTGACTTTTTCCTAATTTTGTTACATTACAGCCTTATTCTAAAATGGATTATATCATTTATCCCTTTATCAATCTACACACAATACCCCATATTGATAAAGCACTTTTTTTTTTGAAATGTTGCTAATTTCTAAAAACTTTAAACTGAAAAATCACACTGACATAGGTATTCAGGCCCTTTACTCAGTACTTTGTTGAAGCACTTTTGGCAGCATTGCAGCCTCGGTTCTTCTTGGGTATGACGCTACAAGCTTGGCACCGTAGGGATGGTGCCAGGTTTCTTCCAGACGTGTTGCTTGACATTCAGGCCAAAGATTTCAATCTTGGTTTCATCAGACCAGAGAATCTTGTTTCTCATGGTCTGAGTCCTTTATGTGCCTTTTGGCAAACTCCAAGCGGGCTGTCGTACCTTTTACTGAGGAATGGCTTCTGTCTGGCCACTCTACCATAAAGGTGCTGCAGAGGTAGTTGTCCTTCTGGAAGGTTCTCCCATCTCCACAGAGGAACTCTGAAGCTCTGTCAGAGTGACCATAGGGTTTTTGGTCACCACCCTAATCAAGGCCGTTCTTCCCTGATTGCTTAGTTTGGCCGGGTGGCCAGCTCTAGGAAGAGTCTTGGTGATTCCAAACTTCTTCCATTTAAAAATGATGGAGTCCACTGGGTTCTTGGGGACCTTCAATGCTGCAGAAATGTTTCCGTATCCTTCCGTAGATCTGCGCCTTGACACAATCCGGTCTCAGAGCTTCTACTGACAATTCCTTCGATCTCATGGCTTGTCTTTTGCTCTGACATGTACTGACAACTGTGGGACCTTATATAGACAGGTGTGTGCCTTTTCAAATCATGTCCAATCAATTGAATTTACCACAAGTGGACTCCAATCAAGTTGTAGAAACATTTCAAGGCTGATCAATGGAAACAGGCTGCACCTGAGCTCAATTTCGAGTCTCATAGCAAAGGGTCTGAATACTTAATTAATTTCTGTTTTGAACTTTTAATCCATTTGCAAAAAATAAAGAAACCTAGAACCATCCCTATCGTGAGGTATGGTGGTGGCAGCATCATTCTGTGGGGATGTTTTTCAGTGGCAGGGACTGGGAAGCTAGTCAGGATCGGGGGAAAAATACAGAGAGATCCTTGATGAAGACCTGCTCCAGAGCACTTAGGACCTCAGACTGGGGCGAAGGTTCACCTTCCATCAGGCCAATGACCCTAAGCACACAGCCAAGACAACACAGGAGTGGCTTCGGGACAAGCCTATGAATGTCCTTGAGTGGCTTAGCCAGAGCCCGGACTTGAACCTGATCGAACATCTCTGCAGAGACCTGAAAATAGCTCTGCAGCAACGCTCCCATACAACCTGACAGAGCTTGAGAGGATCTTCAGTGAAGAATGGGAAAAACTCCCCAAACACAGGTGTGCCAAGCTTCATACCCAAGAAGACTCGATGCTGTAATCGCTGCCAAAGGTGCTTCAACAAAGTGCTGAGCAAAGGGTCTGAATACTTATGTAAATGTAATATTTCCGTTTTTTTATGTTTTATAATTTAGCAATCAGTTCTAAAAACCATTTTTTTTCATTATTGTGTGGAGAATTATGAGGAAATAAAACAATGTAATACATTTTAGAATAAAGCTTTAACATAACAAAATGTAAAGAAAGTAAAGGGGTCTGAATACTTTCTGAAGGTAATGCATGTATTATGTGTAGTGTTGTACAGCTAAGCCAGATTCATTCTCTTCAGACCACACTCACATTTAAATGTCTGGCTTGCGTAGGATCTTCCCCAATTGATGAGCTCTCTGACACCTGGAGTTGGCAAATGGTCCAGGAGCACAAGGAGACAAGTGGACAACATGTATATCTGAGTGGACAACATGTATATCTGTTACTGTATCCAGATGACTGACTGTTGAATGAGTAATTATATAATATTATAGATATCAAACATGGATACTATATCTGAAACTTGTTCACTGAGGATAACTCTGATGCTAACTATACCTATGTATGATCTCTGTGGTTACTTGTAGCTTTATAGGGTGACCTCTGAATTACTGTGGTCCTCTCAGGAATGATGTCTTATTTACGCTGGTCTCATCCCCCTCGCAAGCATTTAAATGCTGTGACACCCTGTGGAGATTGGGCCTTGGTGATTAGGTTGCACTGTAAACTTGGTATCGTTTGATTGGTCAATGATGTTTGGTCTTGGGTTGAAAAGGTACATCTTCAGATTTTATAAATGGAATTAAATGCCTTTGTTCTCTCTCTTATCCTGTATCCAGTTCATGGAGGAAGGTAGTATGACCAATTCCCATTTCCTAGGATTCTAGACCTCTGGCCTAATAAGAATCTCTTTGTTCATGCTTTATATTGTAAGTTAACCTTAGAATCTACATGCCTCGAAAAATGCTTTGTTAATATCAGTATTGCCCCATTCATTTTACAAAGTTATTAAATAATACTTGCTTTGATATTCACTTCTCATGACCATTCCTTGATCTTAGTCAGCTAAATGCATAATACTTGATTGCACATAGTTCAACTGTAGTCTCTTGCATATTGCTAATTAATTATCTTTATGGAGTCAGATAAACATTTTAAGAGGCTAATTGCTTAGTCTTATTACGAGTCCCATGTGAGGTACTATATTCATAATATCATATACATACACATTCTATTACTGCCCATTACAGCTGTGTCGTTACGACTTTGGAGAGTTATTTATGACACATTGAACTTACTTCATTTGAACAATTCTCCGTGGCAAGGCTAAAAGGCGAGAATATGGGGAGAAAAAACTGACTGCAAAATCTGGTGAGTAGGTTATGTGCATTGATTGCAAATAGCATTTGACAGTGTGCAGGTATCATCATGATATCGTTTTAAAAATAACTAAGCAGTAAGGCCCGAGGGTGTGTGGTATATAGCCAATATACCACGGCTAAGGGCTGTTCTTATGCACGACACATCGCGGAGTGCCAGGATACAGCCGTTAGTCGTGGTATATTGGCCATGTACCACAAACCCCTGAGGTGCCTTATTGGTATTATAAACTGGTTACTAAAGTAATTAGAGCAGTAAAAACAAATGTTTTGTCATACCCATTGTATACGCTCTCATATACCACGGTTGTCAGCCAATCAGCATTCAGGGCTGGAACCACCCAGTTTATAATATGACTTATACACAGAGTATACTAAACATTAGGAAAACCTTCCTAATATTGAGTTGCACCCCCTCCCCCTCCAAGGTGTTGAAAACGTTCCACTGGGATGCTGGCCCCTGTTGACTCCAATACTTCCCACAGTTCTGCCAAGTTGGCTGGATGTCCTTTGGGTGGTGTACCATTCTTGATACACAAGGCTTTAAAATCCTTCTTTAGCCTGTCTCCTCCCCTTCATTTACACTGATTGAAGTGGATTTAACAGTGACATCAATAAGGGATCATAGCTTTCACCAGGTCAGTCTGTCATGGAATGAGCAGGTGTTCTTAATTTTTCGTATACTCAGTGTTAATGACTCATGGCAGAAAGAATGGTGAATATTATTCCGCAAGATTTTGAGATTTTACCCACAGTCATACAAACCCATGGAAACCATTTTATGTCTCTGCGTGCAATTAGGAGATGATTGAAGTTAGCATATTGTTAGTTTAGCACAATTACTGGAAGTCTCCCACAGTAGCCAGCTCCTCTCAAAAACATGGAAATAGACCTAACTACTCCAAAGATGGGTGGTTGGTCATTTATAGTCTTACAAAACTATACATAGTAATCAGTATTTATTTTATATATTCGTTCATTTGACTGATAATCATAAGAAACGAGATTCTATCCACTTCCTCATTCTCTGTCCTGTTGGCCATAGAGATGTATACAGATCGCCATATTGTATCTGTCGCGTTATGGCGTTGATGTAACTCCTTGTGTCTTCCAATGGTGGCTCCTTGCAGGGAGACAGCATTGTGGAGTTGGTCTGAGTCTGCTTGGTCAGTCATGGCCAGTTCGTACTATCACGTTTCAGGGAAGACCCAGATGCAGACAATGTTGAAGTAACAAAGGTTTATTATTAGAACAGGGGGAGGAAAAATGACAGGTCAAGTGCAGGCAGAAGTCAGTAATCCAGGGTGGTGTGACAAGGTACAGAAATGGCAGGTAGGCTCAGGGTCAGGAACTAGAAACAGACAGGAGCAAGGGGGAAAATGCTGGTTGGCTTGACAAACAAAACAAACTGGCAACAGACAAACAGAGAACACGGGTATAAATACACTGTGGATAATGGAGGGGGGTGGAGACAAGCACAAAGACAGGTGAAACAGATCAGGGTGTGATTAGAAAACCAGTCAGTATCTGGAGTGACCACTGTTTTCCTCAAACAGCTCAACACATCTTCTTAGCATAGAGTTGAACAGGCTGTTGAATGTTGACCCACTCCTCTTCAATGGCTGTGCAACGTTGCTGGATATTGGCGGGAACTGGAAAACGCTGTCATACAAAGTTATTCAGAGCATCCCAAACAGGTTCAATGGGTGACATGTCTGGTGAGTATGCAGGCCATTGAAGAACTGGGACATTTTCAGCTTCCAGGAATTGTGTACAGATCCCTGAGACATGGGTCTGTGCATTATCAAGGTGGCGGATGAAGGGCACTACAATGGACCTCAGGATCTCGTCATGATATCTCTGTTCATTCAAATTGCTATCAATAAAATGCAATTGTGTTCGTTGTCCGTAGCTTATGCCTGCCCATACCATAGCCCCAAAGCCACCATGGGGCACTCTGTTCACAACGTTGACATCAGTAAACCACTTTCCCACACGACGCCATGCATGCTGTCTGCCATCTACCCGGTAAAGTTGAAACTGGGATTCATCCGTGAAGAGCACATTTCTCCAGTGGCCATCAAAGGTGAGGTTTTGCACACTGAACTACAGTCAGGTCAAGACCCTGGTGATGACGACGACAACAATTTGTGCAAAAAATATTACGTTGTGCAATCCCACAGTCTCATCAGCTGTCCGTATGGCTGATCTCAGACAATCCCGCAGAGGAATAAGCCAGATGTGGAGGTCACAGGATGCTGCTGGGGAGAAATGGAAACATTTTTCATGAAACAAGCTCAATAACTCAATGCATGCACACATTCCTATTGAATATGCATTCACCTGTATTGTGAATAGGCCTAGGCTACATCTTGATTCACCCAGTTTATCAAGAGATTTGGCATTCAAATAAACAATTACCCTCATGTTCTTATGTAGTTAGGTAAAAACAAAGTGAAATTGATTGTATAAAAGATGCTATAAATGAACACAGGTCAGGTCAATATCTGTATCTGCGACCAAATCGTGCTGGTGCCATCAGAGAAATTTGGTAGCACCAGTGCCACCAGTGGAAAAGGTTAGTCTAGAACCCTGGAAAGTGATTGTGTGGTTGTGCATGATCATTGATATTGTTGATATTATTTTTTGCTTTTGTATATGTACATGCATGATAATATGTGGGTGTGTTTGAGTTTGTGCTTAAGCACCCTTGTGCTATTGTGCACATGCATTTATATGCATCCAGTGTTTTTTTTCTGTGTGTGTGTGTGTGTGTGCCAGCGTGGTTGTTTACCGCTGAATCCGCCCTGTATGTGTAAAGAAGTTATGATATGACAATGGCACATTTGACAGTGGCATTTCTTTTTAATGGTGCACAGCTGCATGCTCACATTAATTTAATCCTGGCACACGTTGGGATTTGTACTGATGATGCATATCTTTGGGAGATTAAGGCCTCTGCCTGGATGTGCAACGGTTTCTGTCATTCTGCGTGCACTTCCCTTTGTTTCTGCAGCATAATGGGCTTTGTAAGTTAATACCCACGAGATACAACAATGCTTCTGAGCCGGGATTGCGAAAGTGTCCCAGCTCGAAGCCGCTTCGACTCTGATTGGAACAGAGAGAACAGGTGGATTTTTCAGAGAGCGACATTAATCGTCGCAGTCCTCCTTTCTTTTATGCTTTTCGTCTCCTCTTTTTGAGTTTTCAATCAATTGAGAGTGATGTAATTCGGTTTTGGGACAATTTCACTACTTGGGTTTCTAGTGATGGAAGTTCTAGTTTACTGACGATGAAGTAGAAAAGTCAGACGGTTGTACATTACTAGGCTGTTTCCCAAATAGCACCCTATTTCCTATGTTGTGCGCTACTTTTGACCAGGACCCATAGGGCTCTCGTCAAAAGTGGTGCACTATATAGGAAAAAGAGTGGCATTTGGGATGTAGCATGAGTGTCCTAGTATCCACACAGTATGGGACTTCATCTCAAGTGATTAAGTTCCATGACCTTAAACAGAGGGAAGGATGTCACACATAATAGCAAACAGCTGTTTCGTCAGCAGAATTAACATTAAAGGTAACACGAAAAGTAACATTTGCCTTATAATGGAAAGGGGAAAATATATGTTATGAAAAATAGGGGGGAAAAAAGGGGTTTCAGGAAGCCCACTGCCTCTTTTTCAGTGCTTGCGTTGCAGTAATGTGAAGTGTGCAGTCATGTCCTCAAGTAACCCTGTAGTAAATATTAAAGGGTTAGACAAATCACAATGGCGAATCACGGATGAGTTTTTTTTTGGTCCCCTTGATTCTGAAATCCCCCCCCTCTTAGCTAAGACTGTCGGAGTGGTCTGAGTGGGTATGAAAGGGTTAGACAAATCACAATGACGAAACACAAAGATCATCGAGGACCAGAGCCTCTGCCTTTTCACCCCGCTATCATCCAGAAGGCGAGGTCAGTACATGTGCATCAAAGCTGGGACCAAAAGACTGAAAAACAGCTTATATCTCAAGGCCATCAGACAGTTAAATAGCCATCACTAGCACATTAGAGGCTGATACCTATGAACATAGACTCAATCACTGGCCACTTTAATAAATCGAACTCTAGTCACTTTAATCATGTTTACATATTTTGCATTACTCATCTCATATGTATATACTGTATTCTATACTATTCTACTGTATCTTAGTCTGTGCCATTCTGACATTGCTCGTCCATATATTTATATATTCTTAATTCCATTCCTTTACTTAGATATGTGTGTATTGGATATGTGTAGGGAATTGTTAGATATTACTGCAGTGTCGGAGCTAGAAACACAAGCATTTCGCTACACCCACAATAAACATCTGCTAAACACGTGTATGTGACCAATACAATTTGATTTGGAAAGGGGAGGGGAGGGCATCTGAACTGAAAATGAGCTGTTATTGGCGGAGATGTTTTTAAACTCTCTTTGTTATTGGTCTATTAACTTATTTACCACCTGGTGATGTCAACAGGCAAGCCCGAAAACAGCTATCAATAACACTGATCAAATATGTCACACTTTTCCAGTGTTAGTTTCATCAGCTATTGTACAATATGATACAAGACACAGGAGAACAGACTGCCTTTACGTTTCCCTACTAACTCGATATTCTGATTTTAATTTTTACCTTTTGCACTGCAATCAACTCAAACAACTTGAACTAGCAAAGGAAATGAGACTCAGATGGCTGTACCCATAATTGGTTGTGGTGCTACTTTACAATGCAATGAAATAAAATAACATAATTCTACTTGTGAAGATAAGAACTGGAGCTTAATTATGAGTTCATTTTACAAGGTGCAGTGTAACAGTGGAGTAGGCAGTTTGTTTACGACGACTGATTTATTTCCCAAGACGGTCTGTAATACGCAGATAAAGAGATCATTATACTCAAGGTCCCAACAGCTCGTATTGATAAGGACACCTGGGCAGTTAAATGTAAACTGTCTGGTCTTTGTTCTTATGTCAGGTTCACCGTAGGTTTTACCTGAGGGAGAGGCCGCATGGTCGGAATGGAACCTTTCACCTCTGTAGCCGACTCATCCCCTTTCAGATGGGACAGATACTATGTCTCTTTAGAGTTTAGTATTTGAAGCTATCCATTTGGTAACACTTTAATTTGAATATTGGTAACATTTCAACTAACTATCTACTAACCATAGCCCTAACCGTAAAATTTGCACGCAGTTGCTTTTCAACAAATCGTTTGTTGATTGTATGACCATCTGTAAAGCATCTACAGAAGGACTATCCGGACTATCCATATACAGTTTGACCATCCTTTTTGGCTCTCCAAGTTCTCATTGTAACAGTCAGCATTTTCAATGCTTTTTTTTAGCAGGACAGGAAAGTGGTTCAATTCACTCACTTATCAAGAGAACATCCCTGGTCATCTCTACTGCCTCTGATCTGGAGGACTCACTAAACACAAATGCTTCGATTGTAAATGATGTCTGCGTGTTGTAGTGTGCCCCTGGCTATCCGTAAATACATTTTTTTTTAAACAAGAAAATTGAGGCGTCTGATCTTATTATAAGCAATTTGAAATTATTTACACTTTTACTTCGGATACTTAAGTATATTTTTTTGCAATTATATTTACTTTTGATACTTGAGTATATTTAAAACCAAATACTTTTAGACTTTTACTCAAGCTGTATTTTTCTGGGTGACTGACTTTTACTTGAGTCATTTTCTATGAAGGTATCTTTACGTTTTACACCACTGGGCATTAGAATGGGCTTACTGAAGAGCTCAGTGACTTTCAACGTGGCACCGTCATAGGATGTGAAATTTCTGCCCTACTAGAGCCGCCCCGGTCAACTGTACGTGTGGTTATTGTGAAATGTCTTGGAGCAATAACAGCTCAGCCACGAAGTGGTAGGCCACACAAGCTGAAAGCATGTAGCGCATAAAAATAGTCTGTCCTTGGTTGCAACACTCGCTACCGAGTTCCAAACTGCATCTGCAAGCAACGTCAGCACAATAAATGTTCGTCAGGAGCTTCAGGAAATGGGTTTCCATGGCCGAGCAGCTGCACACAAGTCTAAGTTTGCGGTCTGCAATGTCAAGCGTCGGCTGGAGTGTTGTAAAGCTTGCCACCATTGGACTCTGGAGCAGTGGAAACGTGTTCTCTGTAGTGATGAATCACGCTTCACCATCTGGCAGTCCGACGGACAAATCTGTGTTTGGCGGATACCAGGAGAACGCTACCTTCCCCAAAGCATAGTGCAAAATGTAAAGTTTGGGATGAATTGGAACGCAGTCTGCGAGCCAGGCCTAATTGCCCAACTTCAGTGCCCGATTTCACTAATGCTATTGTGGCTGAATGAAAGCAAGAATCTGCAGCAATGTTCCCACATCTAGTGGAAAACCTTCCCAGGAGAGTGGAGGCTGTTATATCAGCAGAGGGGGAACCAACTCCATATTAATGCCCATGATTTTGGAATGAGATGTTTGACGAGCAGGCATCCACATACTTTTGGTCATGTAGTGTATATTTAGTAGGGACAGACGCAATAAAACTTGTATTTGAGTAGGGATAAATGCAATAATAAATGTATTTGAGGAGGGACAGATGCAATAACACTGACACATTGCAATTTACAACAGTAAGATGCATGGCACCATAACACTTTAGCTTGCTCTCATTTACAGTACCAATCCCTGTATATGACATGAGTTTTATGATATGGGAATGTGAAGTGCACATTTGGACTCACAGGTGTTTGGCTTGCTTGTATGACAAAGTGGTATTTATTATAATCCTCGAGGTCTCATCTTTCAAAATACATTGAGTCCTCTTTACTTTAAGCTTTTCCCTCACTCAGACAACCAACGTTTAAAAAAAAGTTGCCCAATTAGCGGGAGGGATGGGGGAGCTTATTGTTTCGTGCAGCTTATTGTTGTGTGCGGAGCTCAAGTTCAGAATGGCTGTCAATCAAAAACCATACAGCGCTGTGAAGTGCAGAGCCTGAGCTCTGATGCCATTTTTAGCCTGTTACTGTACAGCCACTGTGGGTATGTATACGGGTACGAGTGTAAAGGGTTAATGCGCCTCCAACTGTTCGGCACAGCAGCTCGGGCCTATTCAAATCTGCTGTCTTGAAATTTGAAATATAGATCCTGTAATCTCCCATAAAAGGGCACGTAAAGGCGGCGGAAACGGCGATTGCAGTTTCAGGTCTCTTATGGTCATGTTTCAAAATGGCAGGGGGTGGCAGGTGGTGAGAAGTGAGATGGAGCAGGAGGGAGAGGTTTACCCTCCAATAACCATACCAAAGCAGAGAGTGCATGGTATGTAGTATTTTGTAGGCAGTGTTAGTCTAATCAATATAACATTTCATTTCAGGATCAAGAAAATGATAGAAGTTTGTTTTAGCGTGTCAGTAGCGGAATAGATGCATTATATTGCTGTCTGGGACTTAGGTATTTTTTTTGGCATTGCCAAAATAGTTTATTATTATAATTAAATGTATTTAATTATTTTAACTCAGGTTGTACTGTGGTCCCTTGCAAATATATTATTAAAGCTATTAATATGTATTTCACTTCAATTACTGTTTTGAAATGCATGCATTTCATAGTAACAACCAGAAGTGTTCAGCTAGGCCAGTGTTACTCACTATTTTTTATAAGGGGGCCACTTTGGGTTGAGACAATCATTTAGAGGGCCGCACAGATCTTTAACTTGTACTTTTTCTTCCAATATTATCAGTTATCAATTGAGAGCAACTTCAGAGTAATAAAGCACATGCAATGTATTTGATTTACAGCACATCACAAATATATACATACACACATCAAATATGCTACAAGACCCATATTAAGGGTTACTACAGTAGTTGGATGAGCATAAATGTCCCTTCTGCTCCTTGACTGATTTATTCTAAATGTATAGTCTGTTGTTGCTATCCTTGTGAGGCAATCCAGGTGTGCATTGGTCAGTCTGTTTCTCTGTTTTTGTTTCACAATGTTCATTGTTGAAAATGTTGCTTCGCATGTATAAGTGCTGACAAAAAAAGATGTCACCTTTAGCCACACTGCGTCAGAAGTGGATACTCCAGAAATGGGTAACACCTGATCTTAGTTTACCTTGCAATGCGTAATTTGCCTGCAGCTCCACTATCTCACTCTCTATTCCAGCACTGTCAGGACAGAGGGCTGTGATGACTGGGGTCAGAGATGACACTGGCACATGGAAGGGGTTCTTAATGAAGTTGAAAAACTCCTTGTACTCCATGATAATCTTGACTCATACTTCAACTTGAACTTTTCCAACACATGCACAAATGCATCATAGCAAAAAATGTTGCATGTGGTGACTGCTCTGAGTTTTGGGAAATTAACAAACTGTCTGTCAGGTATGAACAGTGTGGTGATTTTATTTTGAAATGCTGTGACCACACGCAGCATTTTTCCCAGAGTTCTAGCTTTCTCTTGTAGCTGGAGATTCACCGTGTTCAGGTGGCCAGGTGATGTCAGTTAAAAAAAAGCCAGCTTTAATATCCACTGTGGATCATTCAGCTCTGGCTCCTCTCTCCCCTTGCTTGCAACAAATTCACGGATTTGAGGGAGGAGAGAGAGAAATCTGCCACGAGACAGCCATCTCACCTCGTTGTGGAGTATCATGTCGCCGTATTCTATCAGGTATTTCTCCAGCAGCTTGCAGAATTGCCGGTGATTCCGTGCCCAATCAAAAAATTATGTTCACCATGCGCACGACTTGCTGCATCACATTCTGTAAGTCACAGTCTGAGTTTAGCCACAAGTGCTTCCTGATGAATGATACAAAGAAACACAACAAATTTGGTAATATATTCTCTCTTTCAGGCCTATGAGTCTCTTCTCCTTCCCTCGCATGTTTGGGGCTCCGTTAGTGCACACAGATGTCAGATTTGACCAGTCAATATTATTATCAGCAAAACATTTAACGAGGGCTTTCAGAATATCCTCTTCTCGTTTTTGTCCCTGAAGGGGCAGTAAACATAAACGTTCCTCTCTGAATGACTTATTTTGATGGAAGCGAACCCAAACACATAATTGGGCAATGTCACTTACATCAGTGCTTTCGTTAAGCGCAATACTAAAACACGGTGCCATGGATATGTCAGTAGTCAGATACTTACCGATGTCCTCGCCGATGTCTTCAATGTGTCTTGTTATGGTCGAGTCTGAGAGTTGCAGTCCCTTCATTTGCTTTAAAATAGCTTCCTTGTTTTTGAAATCAGCATACAATATTTAGGCTGAGGCCAAAAAACTTTCTTTGACAATCTCCGCATCTGTGAAGGCCTTCTTGTTTCTCGTGAGTATCCAAGCAATCTCATGTTGCCTCTGTCATTTTCTCTGCGACAGTGCTAGATCTGTCCATCATTTGTTGTTGTTCCTTTGAGCTGTCCTTTGAGTTGCCCTATTTTGTTGTTTCTGATGTTGTTTTGTGGCAGATATGTTTTGTCAAAGTGGGCATGGTGTGACTGCAAATGTCACTCTAAATTTACTCGTTTAAAGCAACTGACTGCCTTCTGGCAAATACTTGTCTGTCCATTTCTCTTGGAACTTTCTGTCTTCTTCTTGAATCGACCGTATCCTTCTCTTAGCCACCGGAGCCACATTAGCTACGCATTTCCTCGGCGCCATCTTCCTGATTTTCCTGGTTCTCCGGTGGGTGTTAGTTCATAGCTGTCACGTTGTTCTCCAGCTCCCCCCCCCCCCTCATTTTCAATAGATGGATCGATTTATTGTAAAAAAATAAACATACATGTCGACCAGACTGCAAAATTAGCTAGTAGCAAACTGATATGTACCAGTCGCTGTAGCTGTGCAGTTGCATTCTATTTCGGCCTTTCTGTTCAACAGTTGCACTATACTGCCACTTTAACTATGCCACTTTGTTTACATACTCATCTCATATGTATATACTGTACTCGATACCATCTACTGTATCTTGCCTATGGCGCTCTGTACCATCACTCATTCATATATCATTATGTACATATTTTTTATCCCCCTACACTTGTGTGTATAAGACAGTAGTTTTGGAATTGTTAGATTACTTGTTGGTTATTACTGCATTGTCGGAACTAGAAGCACAAGCATTTCGCTACACTCGCATTAACATCTGCTAACCATATGTATGTGACAAATCAAATTTGATTTGATATTGGCCATCCAGGGAGCAATATATATATATATATTCAAAGAAGTGACTCAGGCCTGCATTAAACACAAGGAATTGAAATTGTATCATTATTATGTATTATGGAAAATAGGAAAATCACCGCAAGCCGGAAATTAAGGGCTCGGACCGCGCAATGAGTGCCACTGAGCTAGGCTAAAATTACAGTGCCAGTCAAAAGTTTGGACACACCTACTCATTCAAATAAATATGTTTTCAACATTATAGAATAGCGAAGACATCAAAACTACTTAAAAGTAGCCACCATTTGCCTTGATGTAAGCTTTGCACACTCTTGGCATTCTCTCAACCAGCTTCACCTGGAATGCTTTTCCAACAGTCTTGAAGGAGTTGCCGCATATGCTGACACTTGTTGGCTGCTTTTCCTTCACCCTGCGGTAAAACTCATCCCAATTTTCTGGATTGACTGACCTTCATGTCTTAAAGTAATGATGGACTGTCGTTTCTCTTTGCTTATTTGAGCTGTTCTTGCCATAATTTGGACTTGGTCTTTTACCAAATAAGGCTATCTTCTGTATACCACCCCATACCTTGTCACAATACAACTGATTGGCTCAAACGGATTAAGAAGGAAAGAAAATCCACAAGTTACTTTTAACTAGGCACACCTGTTAAACCTTGTGACTAGGGGGCAGTATTTTCATTTTTGGAAAAATAACGTTCCCGTAGTAAATAGGATATTTTGTCAGGACAAGATGCTAGAATATGCATATAATTGACAGCTTAGGATAGAAAATACTAAAGTTTCCAAAACTGTAAAAATATTGTCTGTGAGTATAACAGAACTGATATTGCAGGCCTGACAAAAATCAAATCCGGAAGTGCCTCATGTTTTGAAAGCTCTGCGTTCCAATGCGTCCCTATTGAGCAGTGAATGGGCTATCAACCAGAGTACCTTTTCTCCGTATTCCCCATGGTGTCTACAGCATTGTGACGTAGTTTTACGCATTTATGTTGAAGAATACCCGTAAGTGGCTACACTGGTCACCTGATGAGTCATTATCGCGTAAAATACAGAGGTAGCCATTATTCCAATCGGTCCTACTGAAAAACCAATTGTCCCGGTGGATATATTATTGAATAGATATTTGAAAAACACCTTGAGGATTGATTATAAACAACGTTTGCCATGTTTCTGTCAATATTATGGAGCTAATTTTGAATATTTCTCGGCGTTTCCGTGACTGCAATTTCCGGGCGATTTCTCAGCCAAACGTGAAGAACAAACGGAACTATTTCGCCTACAAAAATAATATTTTTGGAAAAAAGGAACATTGGCTATCTACCTGGGAGTCTCGTGAGTGAAAACATCCGAAGCTCATCAAAGGTAAACGATTTCATTTGATTGCTTTTCTGATTTCCGTGACCAAGTTACCTGCTGCTAGCTGGACAAAATGTTATGCTAGGCTATCGATAAACTTACACAAATGCTTGTCTAGCTTTGGCTGTAAACCATATTTTGAAAATCTGAGATGACAGGGTGATTAACAAAAGGCTAAGCTGTGTCTCAATAGATTTCACTTGTGATTTTCATGAATAGGAATATTTTCTAGTAATATTTATGTCCGTTGCGTTATGCTAATTAGTGTCAGTCGATGATTATGCTCCCTCATGCGGGATGGGATGTCGCTAGAGGTTAATTGAAATGTATTCCAGGTGACTACCTCATGAAGCTGGTTGAGAGAATGCCAAGAGTGTGCAAAGCTGTCATCAAGGCAAAGGGTGGATACTTTGAAGAGTCTCAAATATAAAATATATTTTGATTTGTTTAACACTTTTTTTGGTTACTATATGATTCCATATGTGTTAGTTTTGATGTCTCCACTGTTATTCTACAATGTAGAAAATAGTAAAAATAAAAATGTGTCCAAACTTTTGACTGGTACTGTACATGTAAAATGTTGCCTGGCACTTTACCCTTAAAGATAGATTTTTTTATTGAATTATTAAACTGTACAGCAGGAGGCTTAATATAATGTAAAGGTGATGTTTGTTCTTTTTTTATGTTTTAAAATCACAATATATTGCAAGATAAATCATAAGAAAATGAGTTTAATGTCAGGTTATTGTTGTGCAGCTTAAAATATTTTCTACAATGTCACTCGTATCTAGCCGGGCAAAACTGGTTGCTATGATGTCAGTATGATGTCATTACAACCAGTTTGACAACATTCATACCATTCGTACTGGGTAACCTGCTGAAGCTAATAAATATATACCTGAGCATTTACGGTATTTAACAGAATATTCACATGCAGTCTCTGAGAATGAAAAGTACCATGACGTCAAAAGTGATAATGGATAACAAGCACATTGAATGCTCTAGTTGTAAATTCATGCCCCCTTTCATAGTGGTAGGGTTGCGAAGGGAGGGTATATTACTGAAAAATGTCTAAGCTTACCAGTAAACTACCAGAAATGTGTTACCTTTCAAGGATGTTATATAATTTATCACAAGACATCTAGTGGTCCTTTTGTGTACATCAGAATATCACCGGTATTTGCAATTATCAATGGCCCTCTGTGTGGCCTTATCACATGTACAATTTATAACATTATCAAATAAGAAGATTCCCGGAATCAAGAGGGAATAATCAGGATAAATCAGGAATCCTCCGACCAGGATTTCTGTAAAACCTGGGAATTTGGGAAAAGTTACAGGAATTTTGCAACTCCATAGAACAGAGTGGGGCAGGTACAATTAACTAGGTCAATGTGTCTTCAATAAAGATAATATATTCATATACAATTTGGACTAGTGAAACCAAGAGACCAGTTGAATCTAGTGGTTTTTCAAATTGGATAGAGAGAATTAATGTTGCCTGAAAACAATCACATGTTCTACATTATTTCAAAGGACATAGGCCTGGTACTTATAAAAGTAAAAAAGCTACAGAACTAAATATGTAACAATCATATTTTCATATCTGTGGTACTCTATGAAGGCAGATGAAATCAAGAGGTTTGTCTTGTTATTGAAAGTAAAACATTATTTATAACCTCAGCACAGACATTGCAGGCAGGCATTTGGGACCTGCAATCCACTGTACTATAATTAAGCATTAAGGCCCGAGGAGGTTTGGTATATGGCCAATAAACTATGGCTAAGGGCTGTTCTTAAGCACAACACAACGCGGAGTGCCTCGATATAGCCCTTGATGTGGTATATTGGCTGAATACAATAAACCCTGAGGTGCCTTATTGATATTATAAACTGGTTAACAACATAATTAGACCAGTAAATAGTCATGTTTTTGTCGTACCCATGGTATACGGTCTGAAATAACACAGCTTTCAGCCAATCGGCATTCAAGGCTCGAACCACCCGGTTTATATTCAATATTCTTTTACCAAACATCTCTTTCCACCCCAAAACACCCAGAATAAAAACTTAATAAAAACCCAATAAAACTTCAAAATAAACCATTTGGTAAGGGGTGTTCTATATTCGTACACAACCAACCTCTAATGAACTAATCCCAGTTCCTGTTGGGGATGGCGGTGCAATGAATCAATGGTTGTTAATGGGGCATTGATAATTCCAGTCACAGTGAGGGCTGTGGGTCCCATGGGGCCTGGGCCATTGGCAGATCCATTATTCATGGTTCAACCTGTGCTTATAGAGAACACTGTCACCTGATCTGCAAAAATCAAACAGGGCCCAGTAAGTGTGATGCAACCCCCTCTCATGACCCAGGTGATCCGGTGGGGGGGTGGGGGATGAGGTGGGGCTGTTGGGGGTTTCTTGCCTTACTCCGCTACCTTACACTGGAAGTTCTCATAACAATGATGATTCCTCATCTTCAATGTATTCTTTCCCCCTGCTAATGACCGACCACAGTAATGAGACCGACAGCAAACAATATTGCTGCTGTGGAATTTGCCAGTGGGATGCTTTTAGTGGCTTATTTTCATTTAGTTTTAGTCTTAGATGGCATGTTTAGAGCCTTTTTATACCGCCATCCTGAAATTCATTTTCGCATATAATGGCCTATTGATAATGCAATAGAAACTGCAGTAGAATCTCATTGGTGTTTGAAAAGTATGTGTGATCATTCTCTTTCGGCCCATTTAAGGTATTTAGGCTGGAGTGAAGTGCAGTGATTAGATTGTAATGCAGGTTTGCAGTCATTGGGCCGTGATCAGAGCGAGGGGATTTTGCACATTGTGAAGTGGTTTATGCAAAAGGTAGTCATGCGTGGCTAGTGCACATACACACTTTAAGAGTTTATATTCTCTAGGAGATTTCACTGGGGAAAACAATGTTTATCAAACCTTAGTTGCAGGTGATGATTACCTCAGCAAAAGGTCAAGTGCCAAAGCACGTTTCCATTTTACAGGGCTGTCAATTGTTTAAGCAATGTTCATTTACCTGATTTTGGACCTGAGATTAAGTTGTGAGACGGGGACCACTTCCATTTCTTACTTTCATCACAAGGCTTTATTCTTAAAGGACTCAAATCAATTTCTGCGAAGAGCATAAATTGTTTGAGCGATGGTTTAAGCATTAGCCACTGAATTACATTTATTAAATGTAGATGTTGTGGAATCATGCAGCAAACAAATGGCACACAATATATTTATCTCGGGAATAGGCTGACGCAACAAGTTGAACACATATTTAAATTTCAATCAAACCTTATTTTCTTGTAACAAAAGACTCTTACTGTAACGGCTTTCTTCCGCTGAAGGAGAGGAGGACCAAAATGCAGCATGGAGTTAGAGTTCAATATGTTTAATCAAGACCATACACGAGAACACTACAAAACAACAAATGTGAAAACCGAAACAGTCCTATCTGGTGCAATGACAGAAGACAACCACCCACAAAGTACCCACAGAATATGGCTGCCTAAATATGGTTCCCAATCAGAGACAATGATAGACAGCTGCCTCTAATTGAGAACTAATCTAGGCAACCTACAAACTACCTAGAAAGGAAACAGCCCCATAAACAGACAAAAACCCCTAGACCAGACCAAACACATAAATTCCCCATGTCACACCCTGACCTAACCAAAATAATAAAGAAAACAAAGATAACTAAGGTCAGGGCGTGACACTTACGCTCTGACGTGGGTTGACGGTAGACTGTGGGGAGACAATTGTAGGGTTGAGTTTCTTTGGACATATTTTCCTTTTTTCTCCTTAGAGTGGTAATTTTCACTCGTTAATGTGAGTTATTCAAAGAAATGTTCCTTCACATTTTCAAACATTTATATTTTCCAACAGGGCTATACATTTGGGTGAGGTTTTTTTCTCGCCTGTGTAGTCTTGTTTCACTGCCAAAAATAAAATGAAACCATCTAGTGTCCAGTGAAATAACGCAATGTCATATACAGGTAGTGTCACGGCTTTCTTCCTAGGAAGGAGAGGTGGACCAAAACGCAGCGTGATTATAGTTCATGTTTTTTTAATAAGAAACTGAAACATGAACAAACTACAAAACAATAAACGTGAAAATCGTAACAGTCCTAACTGGTGCATCAAACACAAAGACAGGAAACAATCACCCACAAAATACCCAAAGAATATGGCTGCCTAAATATGGTTCCCAATCAGAGACAATGATAAACACCTGCCTCTGATTGAGAACCACTCTAGGCAACCATAGACTTACCTAGACAACTAAACTGAACACAACCCCATTAATCTAATAAACCCCTAGACAAGACGAAACACAATAAATCACCCATGTCACACCCTGGCCTAACTAAAATAATAAAGAAAACAAAGATAACTAAGGCCAGGGCGTGACAGTACCCCCCCCCCAAAGGTGCGGACTCCCGGCCGCACACCTAAACCCATAGGGGAGGGTCTGGGTGGGCGTTTGTCCACGGTGGCGGCTCTGGCGCGGGACGTGGACCCCACTCCACCATCGTCTTAGTCCGTTTTTGTAGCATCCTAGGAACGGCGACCCTACTAAATGGCCCCACTGGACTGAGGGGCAGCTCCGGACTTAGGTAGCTCAGGACTGAGAGGTAGCTCATGCTGGTTGACAGCTCTGGCAGCTTCTGGCTGAATGGCAGCTCTGGCAGCTCTTGGCTGAATGGCGCCTCTGGCGGATCCTGGCTGAATGGCGGCTCTGGCGGATCCTGGCTGAATGGCGGCTCTGGCGGATCCTGGCTGAATGGCAGCTCTGGCGAATCCTGGCTGACTGGCGGCTCTGGCGGATCCTGGCTGACTGGCGGCTCTGGAA
Organism: Oncorhynchus nerka; assembly: GCF_034236695.1. Classification (NCBI taxonomy): domain Eukaryota; kingdom Metazoa; phylum Chordata; class Actinopteri; order Salmoniformes; family Salmonidae; genus Oncorhynchus; species Oncorhynchus nerka. The sequence continues at coordinate 28,827 of NW_027040319.1, read as the reverse complement.
GATTCCAGCTGACTGGCAGCTCTGGAAGATTCCGGCTGACTGGCGGCTCTGGAAGATTCCGGCTGACTGGCGGCTCTGGAAGATTCCGGCTGACTGGCGGCTCTGGAAGATTGCGGGAGACTCTGGCGGCTCTGGACAGGCGGGAGACTCTGGCGGCTCTGGACAGGCGGGAGACTTTGGCGGCTCTGGACAGGCGGGAGACTCTGGCGGCTCTGGTCAGGCTGGAGACTCTGGCGGCTCTGGTCAGGCGGGAGACTCTACTAGCGCTGGAGAGACGAGGCGCACTGTAGGCCTGGTGCGTGGTGCCAGCACTGGTGGTACTGGGCCGAGGACACGCACCTCAGGGCAAGTGCGGGGAGGAGAAACAGGGAGTACTGGGCTCTGGACACGCATAGGAAGCCTGGTGCGGGGGGCTGCCACCGGAGGGCTGGTGCGTGTAGGTGGCACTGGATAGATCGGACCGTGCAGGCGCACTGGAGCTCTTGAGCAACGAGCCTGCCCAACCTTACCTGGCCGATCCGAGGAGCTGGAATGTACCGCACCGGGCTATGCACCCGCACTGGAGAAACCGTGCGCTCCACAGAATAACACGGTGCCTGGCCGGTCTCTCTCGATTTCCGGTAAGCACAGGAAGTTGGCGCAGGTCTCCTACTTGGCTTCTCCATACTTCCTGTGTGCCACCCCCCAAGGAATTTTTGGGGGCTGACACTCGGGTTTCCAGCCCTGCTTCCGTGCTGCCTCTTCAAACCGCCGCCTCTCCGCTTTGGCTGCCTCCAGCTCTGCCTTGGGGCGGCGATATTCCCCTGTCTGTGTCCAGGGTCCATCACCGTCCAACTCGTCCTCCCATGTCCATTCCTCCTTGCGCTGCTCCTGCTGCCGCTTCTCCTGCTGCACCTTGGGGCGGCGACCCTCCCCTGGCTTTGCCCAGGGTCCTCTCCCGTCGAGGATTTCCTCCCACGTCCAGAAGTCCTGATTGTGCTGCTCCTGCTGGAGCTGCCTGTCACCACGCCACTTGTTCCTGTTGTGGTGGGTGATTCTGTCACGGTTTTCCTCCTCTTCGTCTGAAGAAGAGAGGCGAGAAGGATCGGAGGACCAATATGCGGCGTGATAAGTGTCCATGGTTTTAATAGGACAACTCAAACATGAACAGGAATACAAAACAAAAAACGTGAAAACCGAAACAGCCCTATCTGATGCAGAAAACACAAAGACATGAAACAATCACCCACCCAAAATACCCAAAGAATATGGCTGCCTAAATATGGTTCCCAATCAGAGACAATGATAAACACCTGCCTCTGATTGAGAACCACTCTAGGCAACCATAGACTTACCTAGACAACTAAACTGAAAACACAACCCCATTAATCTAATAAACCCCTAGTCAAGACGAAACACAATAAATCACCCATGTCACACCCTGGCCTAACCAAAATAATAAAGAAAACAAAGATAACTAAGGCCAGGGCGTGACAGGTAGCCTAGTCAAATAATTAACCTCCAATCACATTAACCATTACTCTCTTGCTGGAATTCCAATAACGGTCCGTATGTAGCCATATGTAGCTACTGCTCATGTTGGTATCTGTACTGACGGCGCAAGAGCCATGACAGGGAGACAGTGGAGTGGTAACACACGTGCAAGCAGTTGCTCCCGACGGCACTTGGGTACACTGCAGCATCCACTGAGAGGCTCCTGCTGCCAAGGGAATTCCTGACAGCTTGAAAGACATTTTGGACACTACAGTGAAAATGGTTAACTTTGTTAAAGCAAGGGCCATGAGCTCTCGTGTATTTTCTGCACTATGCAACGATATGGGCAGCGACCATGTAACGCTTTGATAACATACAGAAGTGTGCTGGTTATTTTTTTTAAATGAGAAACGAGCTTACAGTTTTCTTTACTGACCATAATTTTCACTTGTCTGACCGCTTGCATGATGATGAGTTTCTCACACGACTGACCTTTCTGGGTGATGTTTTTTCTCGGCTGAATGATCCGAATCTAGGATTACAGTGACTCTCCGCAACTATATTCAAAAATTGAGGCTATGATTAAGAAGTTGGAGCTCTTCTCTGACTGCATTAACAAGCACAAACACAGGTCTTTCCATCATTGTATGATTTTTTTGTGTGCAAATGAACTCAAGTTTACGGACAATGTCAAATGTGATATAGCGAAGCACCTGAGTGAGTTGGGTGCGCAATTACGCAGGTACTTTCCCGAAACGGATGACACAAACAACTGTATTCATTATCTCTTTCATGCCCTGCCTCTAGTACACTTAGGATATCTGAACAAGAGAGCCTCATCAAAATTGCAACAAGCGGTTCTGTGAAAATTTAATTTAATCTGAAGCCACTGCCAGATTTCTGGATTGGGCTACGCTCAAGAGTATTCTGTCTTGGCAAATCGCGTTGTTAAGACACTGATGCCCTTTGCAACCACGTACTTATGTGAGAGTGGATTCTTGGCCCTCACTAACATAACTAAATACAGGCACAGATTGTGTGTGGAAAATGATTTAAGACTTGAGACTCTCTCCGATAGAGTTATGTGTTTCCTTTCAAGCATTCCCTTCTCATTAACATGTGGTTAAAGTTATTCACAATTTTCGATGAACAATAAAGTTTTATATGTAAGATGGCTAAGTAAAGAGAAAATTATTGATTATTGTTATATTATTATTTGTGCCCTGGTACTATAAGAGCTCTGTCACTTCCCACGAGTGGGTTGTCACTTCACACTCATTCTCATGTTTAATAAATGTATCGTATAGTGTGTGTGTGGCAGGCTTACAATGATGGCAAAAAAAAAACATTTGAGAGGGCGCTGACCCTGGTGCTAGAGGGGGTACGCTGCTGGAGGTTGAATGTTTGAAGGAGTACGGGACTATAAAAAGTTTGGGAACCACTGCTCTAGACCAAGGTTCCCCAACTGGCGGCCCTGGTGGTTTTATTTTCTCAACAAAAATATACACTACCGTTAAAAAGTTTGGGACCACTTAGAAATGTTCTTGTTTTTGAAAGAAAAGCACATTTTCTATCCATTAACATAACATCAAATTGATTAAAAATACAGAGTAGACATTGTTAATGTTGTAAATGACTATTATAGCTGGAAACGGCAGATTTTTTATGGAACATCTACATAGGTGTACCTCACAAGTCCGCAACTGGCAGCTTCATTAAATAGTAACTGCAGAACACAGACACTGGACAGAGGAACTCTGCCTAGAAGGCCAGTATCCCAGAGTCGCCTCTTCACTGTTGACATTGAGAAGTTTTAGTGACCCCAAACTTTTGAACGGTAGTGTATATCAATTGTTTTATTTTTTATTCACTGTTGGATATAAGACTACAAACACAATGAAATCAGCTCCAATTGTTTTTAATTTAGGACATTTGTTCCCAAGTATTCTCACGCCCAATGAAGAGACACATGGTCGTATACAAAATGTCAGCAAGGTTTGACATTTAGTTTTAAAATCAAAGTTTATTTGTCATGTATGCCGAATACAACAGGTGTAGACCTTACAGTGAAATGCTTACTTATAGGCTCTAACCAACAGTGCAAAAAAAGGTATTAGGTGAACAATAGGTCAGCAAAGAAATAAAAACAACAGTAAAAATACAGTGAAAAATAACAGTAGCGAGGCTATATACAGGCACCGGTTAGTCGGACTGATTGAGGTAGTATGTACATGTAGATATGGTTAACCTGTTGCTTCTACTCGGGACGCTTGTGTCCCAACTAGAGCTCTGGAAATGCAAATGCGCTACGCTAAATGCTAATAGTATTAGTTAAAACTCAAAAGTTCATTAAAATACACATGCAGGGTATCGAATTAAAGCTACACTCGTTGTGAATCCAGGCAACAAGTCAGATTTTTAAAATGCTTTTCGGCGAAAGCATGAGAAGCTATTATCTGATAGCATGCAACACCCCAAAAGACCCACAGGGGACGTAAACAAAATAATTAGCATTTCGGCGTTACACAAACCGCACAATAAAATAGAAAACATTCATTACCTTTCACCATCTTCTTTGTTGGCACTCCTAGATGTCCCATAAACACTATTTGGGTCTTTATTTCGATTAAATCGGTCCATATAAAGCCTAGATATCGTTATATGTAGACTGTGTGATAAACGAAAAAAACATCATTTCAAAACGTAACGTCATTTTTTTAAATTCAAAAAGTCGACGATAAACTTTCACAAAACACTTTGAAATACGTTTGTAATGCAACTTTAGGTATTAGTAAACGTTAATAAGCGATAAAATTCATCAGGAGGCGATGTAAAGATCATTAGCTGTCCGTCTGGAAAAATGTCCGGCTAGAAACTCAACGAAAATATCCGGTCCTAGACCGGAGGAGATACGGTGTCCTGCATGTGTTTGACCAAGAAAAAACTCGAAGGGAAATGACAAGACTCTAGACACCGTGTGGAAGCTGTAGGTACTGCAACCTCAGTCAATTAATTGTGGTTCACCTTTATCAATGGGTTCAAGTGGCGCATGGATATATTTTCCCATTTTCAGTGATCAGTTTTTCCTGTGCTTTTCGATGTAAATGCCGTTCTGGTAAAGCCACAGCAGTGATTTAACCAGTTTTTTAAACATCTGAGTGTTTTCTATCCACACAGACTAAGCAAATGCATATACTATATTCCTGGCATGAGTAGCAGGGCGCTGAAATGTTGCGCGATTTTTAACAGAATGTTCAAAAAAGTAGAGGGTCGACTTAAGAGGTTAAAGTGACTATGCATTTATGATTAACAGAAGGTAGCAGTAGCGTAAAAGAGGGGTTGGCGGGTGGTGGCGGGACAATGCAGATAGCCCGGTTAGACAATGTGTGCGGGCACTGGTTGGTCTGGCCAATTGAGATAGTATGTACATGAATGTATAGTTAAAGTGACTATGCATATATGATAAAGAGAGAGTAGCAGCAGCATAAAAGAGGGTGTGGGGGGGGCACATAATGCAAATAGTAGCCATTTGATTACCTGTTCAGGTGTCTTATGGCTTGGGGGTAAAAACTGTTGAGATTCATTTTTGTCCTAGACCTGGCACTCCGGTACCGCTTGCCATGTGGTAGTAGAGAGAACAGTCTATGACTGGGATGGCTGGGGTCTTTGACAATTTTTAGGGCTTTCCTCTGACACTGCCTGGTATAGAGGTCCTGGATGGCAGGCAGTTTATCCCCAGTGGTGTACTGGGCCGTACGCACTACCCTCTGTAGTGCCTTGCGGTTGGAGGCCGAGCAATTGCCGTACCAGGCAGTGATGCAACCAGTCAGGATGCTCTCGATGGTGCAGCTGTAGAATCTTTTGAGGAACTGAGGACCCATGCCAAATATTTTTAGTTTCCTGAGGGGGAATAGGCTTTGTGGTGCCCTCTTCAGGACTGTCCTGGTGTGTTTAGACCATTCTAGAACTTGAAGCTCTCAACCTACTCCACTACAGCCTCGTCGATGAGAATAGCCACTAGGAGCCCTGCCTCTTGGTGAGCGGTTTCCTGTTTGCTTATTTCCTTATACAGCTGACTGAGTGCGGTCTTAGTGCCAGTATCCGTTTGTACTGGTAAATAAACAACCACGAAAGTATAGCTTAAAACTCTCTAGGCAAATAGTGTGGTCTGTATTTTATCACAAGATACTCTACTTCAGGAGAGCAAAATCTAGAGACTTCCTTCGATTTCGTGCACCAGCTGTTGTTTACAAATATGCACAGACCGCCCCCGCTCGTCTTACCAGAGTGTGCTGTTCTATCTTGCCGGTGCAGCATGTATCCCGCTAGCTGAATATCCATGACATCATTCAGCCACAATTCCGTGAAACATAAGATATTACAGTTTTTATGTCCCTTTGAGAGGGTATTCATGATCGTACCTCGTCTAATTTATTGTCCAATGATTGCATGTTGGCGAGGACTATTGATGGTAAGGGCAGCTTTCCCACTCGCTTTCTGCGTATCCTTATGAGGCACCCTGCTCTGTGTCCTCTGTACCTGTGTCTCTTCCTCTTGCAAATAACTGGGATGTTGGCCTTGTCGGGTGTTCGGAGAATGTCCTGTGTGTCCTGCTTGTTGAAGAAAAAATATTTGTCTAGTCCGAGGTGAGTGATCGCTGTCCTGATATCCAGAAGCTATTTTTGCCGTATTTCACGACTTCCGCCGAGGTCGGTCCTTGTTCGGGTGGCGGTCGACGTCACCGGTCTTCTAGCCATCGCCGATCCACCTTTCATTTTCCATTTGTTTTGTCTTGTTTTCCCGCACACCTGATTTGCATTCCCTCATTATTCGTCTTGCACTAACCCTCTGTTTCCCCCCATGTATGTGTGTGGAATTGTTATATGTAAATGTATGTGTACTCCAGGCTGGTTTGCACCGGGTTATTGTAACCTGTGTGTGTTTAGTTTTCTGAGTGCTGTGTTTTGTTCGCCTCAATATAAAGGGCTCCGTTTGCTATCCATTTCTGCTCTCCTGCGCTTGACTTTCCTGCAGCCAGTAACGCACTCCATTAAACAGGTGTAGAATTCTGTAATGGAGTGCGTAACTGGCTGCAGGGAAGTCAGGCTCAGGAGAGCAGAAATGGGAGGGGCCAAAAATCTACTGATTCTAGTTGATGATCTCTGCTCTAGACAGATCACTTACATGCTCTATCGACATGTGACATCTGTACATTTATCCAACCTCCTTTTTTCGGAGAAATGGCGTTAAAGATGCGAAATGGCGAAGAGGCAAAGGGTGTGTGAAAGTCAGAGGCCAACAATGTCTCCCAGGTAATTAACGTTTTCAAAGGGCAACATTCAGTGGACACATCATTGAGAGTCCAATGATTCACTTGGTGAATCATTAGAGAACTGGGCTGTGTGTCTCCGGCTGGCAACGACTCAACGTGCCTCTTCTTTCAATGTGCTGTGCCAGACACACTCTGTTGTGCTGTTTTTAGACATCTTAACCTGTTGCTTCTACTCGGGACGCTTGCGTCCCAACTAGAGCTCTGGAAATGCAAATGCGCTACGCTAAATGCTAATAGTATTAGTTAAAACTCAAAAGTTCATTAAAATACACATGCAGGGTATCGAATTAAAGCTACACTCGTTGTGAATCCAGGCAACAAGTCAGATTTTTAAAATGCTTTTCGGCGAAAGCATGAGAAGCTATTATGTGATAGCATGTAACACCCAAAAAGACCCACAGGGGACGTAAACAAAATAATTAGCATTTCGGCGTTACACAAACCGCACAATAAAATAGAAAACATTCATTACCTTTCACCATCTTCTTTGTTGGCACTCCTAGATGTCCCATAAACACTATTTGGGTCTTTATTTCGATTAAATCGGTCCATATAAAGCCTAGATATCGTTATATGTAGACTGTGTGATAAACGAAAAAACATAGTTTCAAAACGTAACGTCATTTTTTAAAATTCAAAAAGTCGACGATAAACTTTCACAAAACACTTCGAAATACGTTTGTAATGCAACTTTAGGTATTAGTAAACGTTAATAAGCGATAAAATTCATCAGGAGGCGATGTAAAGATCATTAGCTGTCCGTCTGGAAAAATGTCCGGCTCAACGAAAATATCCGGTCCCAGACCGGATTAGATACGGTGTCCTGTATGTGTTTGACCAAGAAAAAACTCGAAGGGAAATGACAAGACTCTAGACACCCTGTGGAAGCTGTAGGTACTGCAACCTCAGGCAATTAATTGTGGTTCACGTTTATCAATGGGTTCAAGTAGCGCATGGATATATTTTCCCATTTTCAGTGATCAGTTTTTCCTGTGCTTTTCGATGTAAATGCCGTTCTGGTAAAGCCACAGCAGTGATTTAACCAGTTTTTTAAACGTCTGAGTGTTTTCTATCCACACAGACTAAGCAAATGCATATACTATATTCCTGGCATGAGTAGCAGGGCGCTGAAATGTTGCGCGATTTTTAACAGAATGTTCAAAAAAGTAGAGGGTCGACTGAAGAGGTTAAAGCTGGAATTCTTAATGGTGAAACTTCCGCGTCCGTTTGCGATATTACAACATCAAAGAAGTTACTGCAAACAGCAAACAGTTTTCTTCTCCTTCAGACATTATTGCACCTGCAGTAGAACAGCAGAATATGTACTGCAATTTTGCTTCTCACATTGGGCGACGCTCCTCACCTCCACTTCATTGACAAAAACAATAATAACGGCCGTGGGGCAGAAAGTAGCACTGTTCCCCTACTGCAGATTCCATCTTTGAGACAAAAAAAGTTGTTCATGTGATGAATACAAGACAACATGATATTAGAAAAAATACTTAATTGACTGTCTATCAAATGTGTTGGACATATTTTACTAGGTTGATTTCGATAAGTAAAATGGGTCGGAAGTTGCACCTGCGTAGAAGTATGTTTTTTGATAACCACTTTTTTCAGCTTGAACTATGGTCGAAGTCATATATTGAATAATTCATGTTTTATTCATGTATCCCTTGGCCAGGTAGAATATAAAAAGGTTGGACAAATCAATAACAGGATATGTGATGGCAATGTGATAATAGTGTAGAGGTCCTGGGCAAGTCCCATAGTATGGTCTGTACTGAGTTCTCTGCCCACAACTTCTCAAACACTGACCAACAGAGAAAAGCAAAGGACTGTGGAGGGTGAAGAGTTCAACATGTATCTCCTGCAATTTCAAATTAGAACAATCAAATGTAGGATAACTCTTTTGTGTGAGCCTTTCTTTGGTAATTGCGGATTTGTACTGTCTGATCACAAAAGGTGCTCGACAATTAAGCTATCAACAAGGCTTCATGATTTTGCAATTAAAACCTAATCCCTTTATGTACCATTGAAACCAGAAACCAACCAAATACCCCTTTGTTTCATGTTTTTGTGACAAATTGGGAATGCTGAATTTGATCACAAAAGTTGAACAGCTGTGCAAATTGGTTATAGACATGGTAGTGTACATTGTTAAATTGCGGCGTGAATAGGGTGCCACATTCATTTATACCCACCAGATTAACCTTGCATCATGAGAGGAAATTTGCCTAACTGGGTACTGCTCCGCTGCTGTCACGAGAAGACAAGATGGCTTCTGGAGCGGCATGCCTTTACAGAGCTATTAGTGTCAGAACACTTCAAATGTTAGTTTAGGCTGCCTTATGGGAAAGCAGCAAAGATAATTCTTCAAAAATCACATGTGCGTAATTGCACCATTTATTCCACCAGATCTCACAGCATTTAAGCATCTTCCTCTGAATTTCAATGTGTTTAAAAGTCATTTTGATAAATTAGGGAGGACAAGAGCCTTTTACAGAGAGGACAGTAAACACTTAACACTAGTCAATCTCTTGCTGCTTTTTCTCTGCCCATGATGATTCATTTGATTGTTGGTGTCGCCTGAAAAAAATATCCTGTCCAGAATGTCATTTCACTAGGGAACGGAACAAATGGCATTTTTGTGTTGTGGACTTTTGGTTTGACTGTTTTTGAAGATACAAGCCACAACTTATTTTGTTCTTGTTCTGGAAGTCTACTTTCCTTCTTTTTAGACATTGTCTGTGAGGCCTCAGCTCAGTATAATCTAAAGAAATAATTTTGCATTAAAGAGTAATTGGCAATACACCCTATTAACAAGGTCAACTGTCATTCAGAGGCTTTGAACCACTGCCCCGCTAATCCCCTTCCTACTTTTACAGTACAGTTGCTGTGTACAAATTGTGTACGAGACATGAGTGTCTGACCGATAATGCTTTTATAGACTATAAAAGCTAGACAAAATTAGCACAGTTCTGTTTTGCTGAGTATTGGAGTCTCACAAATTCCACAGATATAAAAATCAACACCTAAACCAAACATTGTGCTACAGCTTTTGAACAAAACAAAACCTTTTTATATCCAATGAGAAAGGGCTTGAACATCATTTGATATTCAATATTCCCTTCCTCAGTGAAGCTAGGAAACTGAGAACTCCAGTATTTCTGACAATAGAGTATGATTAGAACTATGATTCAAGTTCTCAAAGACAGCCAGAATGAATAACCTTTGAGAATCCACTATTGTTTGTTATTGAAAGGCAGTCTTGTATCTGAGATGTGCTTGCAAAATAATTGTCCCAGGGAACTTTAGAAATAGAAAATTCCTCACAAAACAGCTAGAGAGAAATGGAAGAATGACAATGGCAAATATGAGACTGTTAAATCCTGCATGCCAGTCTTAATGTTCCTCTTATCGATGTTATTGATTTCATATTCGAGCAGTGACCCCGTGACCCTGAAGCAAAAATAGGTCCAGTGGTCAATCTGAATAAACTCCCTCCCCGAAACATGCAGCCAACATGTCCCAAAGAACAGGCCTGGAAACCCAGAGCCCCTAACACTCAAGTTTCAACTTACTTTGAGATGCTTTTTTAGTAATTTCCACTTAGATAGGCGAGCTGCAGAGTCAATATTGGCTATATTAACGTTAGTAGTGTGGTTAGGGTTAGGTTTTGATGACTTTGTGGCTGTGCCAGCAATTGAGCACTTTGCAGGGCAGCTTCCAGAACAGAATTCATGACGAAAAACACTAACCTGTGTTTTTTTCTAGGTATCTCGAGAGAACTGAGGGTTGCCCTCAGAGTTCCAATTCAGTTTCACTTACCTTTCGATCACTGTCACAGGGTCTAATCTTAAGTTAATGTTCTCGAGATACCTCGGCACTCGGAGTAAACTTTCCCCAAAAGAAAGGGCATTAATCAGAGAGGCAACAGAGAGACCAAAGATAACCCTTCTTCATCAACATCATTACCCTTGTTCACTGCCCCTAAATGTCTCCGAAAATCCAGTGGCGTCTAATATGGCCTCACTCCCTCACTTTTCTTCCTGCTTCTTCTCTCCATTACGTGGCACTCTCTTTCTCATTGACCTGATAAGCGCAAGCTCTCAATTGGCTCTCTGTTTTGCCTTGTAAAGGGCTGAGTGAGTGAGAAAGAGAAACTAAATTGTTGCAGCAAAGGAAGAAGGGAGCTGAGACTGGGATGCAGATCATTTTACATTTTAGTAATTTAGCAGATGGTCTTATCCAGAGGGACTTACAGTTAGTTCATTCATCTTAAGATAGTTAGGTGGGACAATCACATATCACAGGCATAGTAAGTACACCTTTTCTCAATAAGGTAGCTGTCAGCAAAGTCAGATCTAGAAGGGGGGGTTCAAGTGAAATTGTTGGTTCAGGAATTATTTTTTATATTATTATTCAAGGTGAGGAGGGGGATTATTTATGATACTCTTTGAAGAGTTACGGTTTCAGGTGCTTTCAGAAGATGGGCAGGGACTCTGCTGTCCTAGCTTCAGGGAGAAGTTGGTTCCACCATTGGGGTGCCAGGACAGAGAAGAGCTTTGACTGGGAGCTGCCCTCCCCTAGTGGAGAGAGGACCCAGAGACCAGGGGTGGTACAACAGAGTGCTCGGGTTGGGGTGTAGGGTTTGAGCATAGCCTGAAGGTAGGGAGGGGCAGTTCCTATTGCTGCTCTCTAGGCAAGCAACATGGTCTTGTAGTGGATGCAAGCTTGGAAGCCAGTGGAGTGTGCGGAGGAGAGGAGTGACATGGGAGAACTTGGGAAGGATGAAACCAAGCGGGCTGCGGCATTCTGTATAAATTGCAGGGGTTTGATGACACAAGTGGGGAGCCCAGCCAACAGCGAGTTGCAGCAGTCCAGAAGGGAGATGATTAGTACCTTTGCTTCCTGTGTGAGGTACATAAAATAGGATTCCAAAAGGGTTCTTTGGCTGTCCCCATAGGATAACCCTTTTTGGTTCCAGGTAAAACTCTTTTTGGTTCCAGGTAGAACCCATTTGGGTCCCATGTAGAACCCTCTGTGGAAATGGTTCTACATGGAACCCAAAATGGCCGTACTTGTAACCAGAAAGGGTTCTTCAAATGGTTATCCTATGGGGACAGCCAAAGAACCTTTTTAGGTTCTAGATAGCACCTTTTTTCTAAGAGTATAGGGTCGTACTCTACGGATGTTGTAGAGCCATGAACCTGCAGGAGCGAGTCACTTCTTTGATGTTTGTAGAGGACGACAGGGTGTTGCCCAGGGTCACGCCAAGGTTCTTTGCACTCTGGGAGGGCGACACTGTGGAGTTGTCAACCGTGATGGAGAGGTTTTTGAATGGGCATGCCTTCCCCGGGAGGAAGAGCAGCTCAATCTTGTCGAGGTTGGGCTTGAGGTAGAGGTCCGACATCCAAGCTAAGATATCTGCCAGGCAAGCAGAGATTTGTGTTGCCACCTGGGTGTCAGAACGGGTAAAGAGAAAAGTAGTTGAGTGTCATCCGCATAGCATTGATAGGAGAGACCATGTGAGGATATGACGGAGCCGGTCTATGTGAGGATAGCCGAGTTACTTGGTTTAAAAAGGCTGTGTCTATACTTGACAGTTCATGCAGCTTTTGTATTCTGATAACGGAGTTCTGAGCATGTCATGCGTCTATATTTACAGTTGAAGTCGGAAGTTTACATACACCTTAGCCAAATACATTTAAACTCAGTTTTTCACAATTCCTGACATTTAATCCTAATAAAATTCCCTGTCTAAGGTCAGGTAGGATCACCACTTTATTTTAAGAATGTGAAATGTCAGAATAGTTGTAGAGAGAATGATTTATTTCAGCTTTTATTTCTTTCATCACATTCACAATGGGTCAGAAGTTTACAGACACTCAATTCGTATTTGGTAGCATTGCCTTTAAATTGTTTAACCTGGGTCAAACGTTTCGGGTAGCCTTCCACAAGCGTCCCACAATAAGTTGGGTGAATTTTGGCCCATTCCTCCTGACAGAGCTGGTGTAACTGAATCAGGTTTTTAGGCCTCCTTGCTCGCACATGCTTTTTCAGTTCTGCCCACAAATTTTCTATGGGGTTGAGGTCAGGTCTTTGTGATGGCCACTCCAACACCTTGATTTTGTTATCCTTAAGCCATTTTGACACAACTTTTGAAGCATGCTTGGGGTCATTGTCCATTTGGAAGACCCATTTGAGACTAAAATTTAACTTCATGACTGATGTCTTGAGATGTTGCTTCAATATATCCACATAATTGTCCTCCTCGTGATGGCATCTATTTTGTGAAGTGCACCAGTCCCTCCTGCAGCAAAGCACCCCCAGAACATGATGCTGCCACCCCGTGCTTCACGGTTGGGATGGTGTTCTTCGGCTTCAAAGCCTCCCCCCTTTTCCTCCTAACATAACGATGGTCATTATGGCCAAATAGTTATTTTTTTATTTAATCAGACCATAGGACATTTCTCCAAAAAGTACGATCTTTGACCCCATCTGCAGTTGTAAACCGTAGTCTGGCTGTTTTGGAGCAGTGGCTTCTTCCTTGCTTATGTCGATATAGGATGTGTTTTACTGTGGATATTGATTATTTTGTGCCTGTTTCCTCCAACATTTTCACAAGGTCCTTTGCTGTTGTTCTGGGATTGATTTGCAATTTTCGCACCAAAGCATGTTCATCTCTAGGAGACAGAACGCGTCTCCTTCCTGAGCGGTATGACGGCTGCGTGGTCCCATGGTGTTTATACTTGCGTACTGTTGTTTGTACAGATGAACGTCGTGTGGATGTTAGCCTATCAGAAGCTTCTAAAGCCATGACATAATTTTCTTTAAATCCTAACCGACTTGTCAAAACTATAGTTTGTTAACAAGACATTTGTGGAGTGGTTGAAAAACGAGTTAACCTGTTGCTTCTACTCGGGACGCTTGCGTCCCAACTAGAGCTCTGGAAATGCAAATGCTCTACGCTAAATGCTAATAGTATTAGTTAAAACTCAAAAGTTCATTAAAATACACATGCAGGGTATTGAATTAAAGCTACACTCGTTGTGAATCCAGGCAACAAGTCAGATTTTTAAAATGCTTTTCGGCGAAAGCATGAGAAGCTATTATCTGATAGCATGCAACACCCCAAAAGACCCACAGGGGACGTAAACAAAATAATTAGCATTTCGGCGTTACACAAACCGCACAATAAAATAGAAAACATTCATTACCTTTCACCATCTTCTTTGTTGGCACTCCTAGATGTCCCATAAACACTATTTGGGTCTTTATTTCGATTAAATCGGTCCATATAAAGCCTAGATATCGTTATATGTAGACTGTGTGATAAACGAAAAAAACATCGTTTCAAAACGTAACGTCATTTTTTAAAATTCAAAAAGTCGACGATAAACTTTCACAAAACACTTTGAAATACGTTTGTAATGCAACTTTAGGTATTAGTAAACGTTAATAAGCGATAAAATTCATCAGGAGGCGATGTAAAGATCATTAGCTGTCCGTCTGGAAAAATGTCCGGCTAGAAACTCAACGAAAATATCCGGTCCTAGACCGGAGGAGATACGGTGTCCTGTATGTGTTTGACCAAGAAAAAACTCGAAGGGAAATGACAAGACTCTAGACACCGTGTGGAAGCTGTAGGTACTGCAACCTCAGTCAATTAATTGTGGTTCACGTTTATCAATGGGTTCAAGTAGCGCATGGATATATTTTCCCATTTTCAGTGATCAGTTTTTCCTGTGCTTTTCGATGTAAATGCCGTTCTGGTAAAGCCACAGCAGTGATTTAACCAGTTTTTTAAACGTCTGAGTGTTTTCTATCCACACAGACTAAGCAAATGCATATACTATATTCCTGGCATGAGTAGCAGGGCGCTGAAATGTTGCGCGATTTTTAACAGAATGTTCAAAAAAGTAGAGGGTCGACTTAAGAGGTTAATGACTCCAAACTAAGTGTATGTAAACATCCGACTTCAACTGTACATTTAAATATGTCCACATTGTGTCAGTTCCCCCGCTATATTAAAATGCCAGTATGTATTCTACAAATGGTGTAATAGGCAACTACTTCTGTAGCCAGCCAGCAAAATAACAAGCAACGCTAAAGGGATTGGAAAAAAGGTAGAATAACTCTAGCCAGAACAATTATATAATTCTAAATATTAGCTTCCTGACGAGCAATTACTAGGCCAGTAACACGTTCCCCACACACTACATGACCAAATCTAAGTCAAGTTATTCCACACCAATTTCGACAAACCCTTTCTGTATGAACCTTTCTTTGTACACGGGGGCACTGTCATACTGAAACAGGAAAGGGCCTACCCCAAACAGCACAGAATCGTATAGAATGTCATGGTATGCTGCAGCATTAAGATTTCCCTTCCCTGGAACTAAGGGGCCTAGCCCGAACCATGAAAAACAGCCCCAGACATTTATTCCTCCTCACCAAACTTTACAGTTGGCACTATGCACTGGGGCAGGTAGCGTTCTTCTAGCATCCGCCAAATCCAGATTTGTCCTTCGGACTGCCTGATGGTGAAGCGAGGTTCATCACTACAGAAAACGGGTTTCCACTGCACCAGAGTCCCATGGCAGTGAGCTTCACACCACTCCAGCCGATGCTTGCCATTGTGCATGGTGATCTTAGGCTTGTGTGTAGCTGTCGGTCATGGAAACCCACTTCATGAAGCTCCCGACGAACAGTTCTTGTGCTGACGTCGCTTCCAGAAGCAAGTTTGGAACTCGGTTGTGAGTGTTTTGCAAACGAGGACAGACGATTTTACGTGCTACGTGCTTCAGCACTCGGCGGTCCCGTTATGGGAGCTTGAGCTGTTGTTGCTCCTAGACGTTTCCACTTAAGTGATAATGCCTGAGAAGCTGGTGTTTGGAGTATATATATTGGCACAGATGTTGATAGTCCCGGGACAAAGTTGAAGGCCGGTAAACCTCCAAATTATCACTTTTATTCAACGGGTTACCAACATATTCAAATAATGATTGACATATTTTTATTAATTTATTCAAACTATTTCATCCTTCCACAAGATATAGTCCCGACACAAATCTAGGGTAGCTACCCAAGCCGGCTGGTCGTTTGTTCTTTTGGTTCGGTTGCCAGAGACGCGGCCCAGTCATTCAATCTTTTTGTTCTGTTTGTATGGACACGACCCAGTCATTCATTCTAAATGTTCCACTGCCATACTGGCTGGCAACATTATTATCCCTTGCTTGCTAGCTAGCCAACTACGGATAACTTACAGTCATGTCAAACAGTACAGCCAGAATAACAACAAAGTAGCTGCATTTACATTTGCTGAAGGTGTTTTCTAGTGACGTTTATTAGGATACATCCATAACAATGAGCTAATGAGGCGCAATTTCGCCTTACGTAGAACAGGTGTTCTCTCGTTAGGACACTGTTGTACAAAGGAACTAGCCAACTAACACAATAACTTCAAACGGAGCTGGAAAGACTGCAAACTAGCTGCACTTCGTTTCATTTAACCTTGTTTCAATTGACATTTCTTTGTAAGTATCCATAAAAATGATACCAGCTGATTCATGATTTTGACGGGCTGAGAAACGCTGCCTGCCTTTCTGTCTCATCCCGACTCCTGACACGTTCATTACTATGGGACAGCTGTAGATCGAATTTGAATATTGAAACAATATTGCAAATGTTGTAAAGACAGACCGAAAGGTTTATACAAATCTGTAGTCTAAAAGAAATGTGAGATAATGTCCAGATGCATATTATAGTGGAGATCAAGTTTATAAATTGCCTGGCTGGGCTGTGGATTGCACAGTCAGATAGAACAGTGTAAATAGGCATTTTAATGTCATAGATTCAGCCGTGGGCAACTTGTGGAATAGATACCGTCTGGAATGCAGTTTTAACCAATCAGCATTCAGAATTAGACCCACCCATTGTATAATTCACAATAACAGCACATACAGTTGACCGGGGCAGCTCTAGCAGAGCAGGAATTTGACAAACGGACTTGTTGGAAAGGTGGCATCATCTGACGGTGCCACTTTGAAGGTCACTGAGCTCTTCATTAAGGCCATTCAAATGCCAATGTTTGTCTATCGAGATTGCATGGCTATGTACTTGATTTTATACACCTGTCAGCAACGGGTCTGGCTGAAAGAGCCAAATCCACTTATTTGAAGGAGTGTACACGTATTTGTATATATAATGTATTTCATCCAACGTTATAATGAAAAGGTGCCTCTCGGTCCCAAAACAACAATTTCCTGGAGATATGTGGGAGTGCTGATGATGTCACCCATTGTATGCACTTTCGGTAGCCTGAATGCATCCAGACAGGAGAAATCTGCACACAATACATCCCTGACCAGCTCCTAAAGTGGTCAGAAAGATCTGAACACAATCACCCTACAAAGCGACTTTTGTGCGTTCACACCCGTCTTTTCAATGCAAGCTTCGTATTCTGATAACAGAAGTCATATTTAAGTGTCAAGTGTAGACACAACCAGAGAGATGAGGAGATGGCCTAGTACTGAGCCATGGTGGACACCGGTAGTGAGAGTACGTGGTGCAGACCCAGATCCTCTCCATGTCACCTGGTAGGAGCGGCCGGCCAGGTAGGATGCAATCCAAGAGTGTGCAGAGCCAGCCCTGAGAGGGTGGAGTGGAGGATCTGATGGTTTACGGTGTTGAATGCAGCAGATAGATCTAGGAGGATGAGAACAGAGGAGAGAGAGCCAGCTTTGGCAATGTGGAGAGTAGAGGTCGACCGATTATGACTTTTCAACGCCCATACCGATACCGGTTATTGGAGGACCAAAAAAAGCCCATACCGATTTGAATTTATTTGTAATAATGACAATTACAACAATACTGAATGAACACTTATTTTAACTTAATATAATACATCAATAAAATCAATTTAGCCTCAAATAATGAAACATGTTCAATTTGTTTTAAATAATGCAAAAACAAAGTGTTGGAGAAGAAAGTAAAAGTGCAATATGTGCCATGTAAAAAAGCTAACGTTTAAGTTCCTTGCTCAGAACATGAGAACATGTGCAAGCTGGTGGTTCCTTTTAACATGAGTCTTCAATATTCCCAGGTAAGAAGTTTTAGGTCGTAGTTATTATAGGAATTATAGGACTATTTCTCTCTATACCATTTGTATTTCATTAACCTTTGACTATTGGATGTTCTTATACTTATACTAATTATATTGCACTTTAGTATTGCCAGTGTAACAGTATAGCTTCCGTCCCTCTCCTCCCTGGGCTTGAACCAGGAACACATCAACAACAGCCACCCTCGAAGCAGCGTTACCCATGCAGAGCAAGGGGAACAACCACTCCAGGTCTCAGAGCGAGTGACGTTTGAAATGCTATTGAAGCTATTTAACGCTATTGAAGCGCGCACCCTGCAAACTAGCTAGCCATTTCACATCGGTTACACCAGCCTAATCTCAGGAGTTGATAGGCTTGAAGTTATAAACAATGCAATGCTTGAAGCATTGCGAAGAGCTGCTGGCAAAACGCACGAAAGTGCTGTTTGAATGAATGCTTACGAGCCTTCTGGTGCCTACCACCGCTCAGTCAGACTGCTCTATCAAATCATATACTTAGTTATAACATAATAACACACAGAAATACGAGCCTTAGGTCATTAATATGGTCGAATCCGGAAACTATCACCTCTAAAACAAGACGTTTATTCTTTCAATGAAATACGGAACCGTTCCGTATTTTATCTAACGGGTGGCATCCATAAGTCTAAATATTCCTGTTACATTGCTCAACCTTCAATGTTATGTCATAATTACGTAAAATCCTGGCAAATTAGGTGTCCCAAACTGTTGCATATACACTGACTCTGCGTGCAATGAATGCAAGAGAAGTGACATAATTTCACCTGGTTAATATTGCCTGCTAACCTGGATTTCTTTTAGCTAAATATGCAGATTTAAACAATATACTTCTGTGTATTGATTTTAGGAAAGGCATTGATGTTTATGGTTAGGTACACATTGGAGCAACAACAGTCCTTTTTCACGAATACGCACCGCATCGATTATATGCAACGCAGGACACAATAGATAAACTAGTAATATCATCAACCATGTGTAGTTAACTAGTGATTATGATTGATTCATTGATTATTTTTCATACGTTAAGTTTAATGCTAGCTAGCAACTTACCTTGGTTTACTGCATTCGCGTAACAGGCAGGCTCCTCGTGGAGTGCAATGTAATCAGGTGGTTAGAGCATTGGACTAGTTAACTGTAAGGTTGCAAGATTGAATCCCCAAGCTGACAAGGTAAAAATCTGTTGTTCTGCCCCTGAACAAGGCAGTTAACCCACCGATTAATCGGTCGACCTCTAGCCGAGAGTCTCCGTGACAAAGAAAAGAGCAGTCTCGGTTGAATGACCCAAGAAGATCGTTCTGAGAGAGAATAACGAGAGCGTTGATTAGGGACAAAAAAGAGGGGATACAGGTCTGTAGTTTTTGATGTCAGATGAGTTGAGTATTAGTTTCTTGAGGAGGGGAGCGACTCGGGCCATTTTTAAGTCAGAGGTGACGCAGCCAGCGTTCAGGGATGAGTTGATGAGGGAAGTGAGGAATGGGAGAAGGTCTCCAGAGATGACTGGAGAAAGGAGGAGGAGATGGGGGTAGGCAGGTTGTCGGGCAGCCAGACCTCACTAGTCGCAGGATTTCATTTGGAGAGAGAGGGAAGAAAGAGGTCAAAGCGTAGGGCAGTTATGTGTTAGTGGGACCAGTGGACTCAACGGGCTGAGTGAATGAGGATGTCATCAACCGTCTTTTCAAAGTGGTTGACAATGTCGACGGCGGAGTGGGAGGATTAATGTGGGAGGAGACGGTGGAAAAGAGTTTCCTATCGTTAGAAGCTTGAAATTTAGAGTGATAGAAAGTGGCTTTAGAAGCGGATACAGAGGAATAGAAGGTTGGGAGGAGGGAGTGAAAGTATTATAGGTCCTCCGGAAGTTTAGTTTAGTTTCTCTCATTTTTGCTCAGCTGCCCGCAGCCCTGTTCTGTAAGCTGGCATTGAGTCACTCAGCCACGGAGAAGTAGGGGAGGGTCGAGCTAGCCGGGAGGAAAGGAGACAGTGTGAGTCATAGGATGCGGAAAGGGAGGAGAGTAGGGTCAAAGAGGCAAAATCAGGAGATAGAAGAGAGAAGGATTTAGCAGAAGGGAGAGATGATAGGATAGAAGAGGAGAGAGTAGTGGCAGAGAGAGAGAGAGAGAGCAAAGATTGTGGCGGCACATGACCATCTAGGTAGGGGCTGAGTGGCTAGGGTTGGAGGAAAGGGAGACAGAAAAGGAAACAAAGTAGAGATTAGAGACCTGAAGGGGGGTTGCCATGAGAATAGTAGGCGAACAGCCTCTAGTAAAGATGAGGTCAAGCGTATTGCATGCCTTGTGAGTTGGAGGGGATTGGGAAAGGGTGAGGTCAAGAGGCAAGGAGGGGAAAGAGAGAGTTGGAAATAATTGACTAGAAGGCAGATGTTGAAATAAGAAGAGCTACGAAGAGCGATGAGCCATCTTTCGGAAATGAGCTTATCAATGTGTTAAGCTCATTGAGGAACTCCAAGGGCACCTGGTGGGCAATAGATTACAACAATGTTAAGCTTGAGTGGACAAGTGACAGTGACAGCATGGATTTCAAATGAGGAGATGGACAGGTGAGAGAGGGAGAAAAGAGAAAATCTCCAGTTAGGAGAAATGAGTAGCCCTGTGCCACCACTGCGACGACCAGATGCTCTTGGACTACGAGAGAAAACGTAGTCAGATGAAAATGAGAGCAGCTGGAGTAGCAGTGTTCCCTGGGGTGATCTATGTCTCCGCCAGGGCCAAAAAGTCAAGGGACGGAAGGGCTGCATAGGCTGATATGAACTCTGCGTTCTTGACCACAGGTCGCAGTTCTAAACGCTGTCAAAGACCCGGAATTCCACACGTGTTGTGCGCACAGGGTACACTAAATTAGAAAGGTTGCAGTCAAGGGGTGGGGAGTGTCTGTAAGCCTACAAGGAGAGGAGCGAACAGGTATAGAAAACATACACATAGTTGCCAAAGCTACAAAAGAGCAAAATTAGATTATCAGAAAATAACTAGGTAAGATACTCAAGTGAGAGAGTGGTGTGGAGTCTTCCTTTCCTTCCTCAAAGAACTCAGTAAAACAACTCGGCAGAACCATCTTTGGTTTGGCGCCGGAACAGGGGAGACTGAAGTACTAACACTAAATGCTAATGGCCTAGCAGAGGTGAAGACAAATCAGACAAAGATGTTGGCCAAGGAATTAGGAAATGACATTGGCGTTTATGAGTCATGTCACAAGATAATTTGCAACAAGGGACAGTAACAGATAAACACAAGCACTGTGAACATGTTTTGGTTTTGTTTGTTAGAAATTAGGTTATTTAAAAAAAAGACCAAAAGGTTTTCTTTTGCTGAAGAGCTATATATGTGGCATATTATTACATGAAGAACTTAGATGAGATCACAAAAGACAATGATTAGATGGTAGAAGAAATTATGGAAACATTTGTCATAACACAATTGTATCATGGACACATACAAAGATATTGCGGCACTATATTTCTATATTACCATAATCGCATGGAAAGCCATGAGTGCATTCCCTTTTTGCTCCATTTTCACATTAGTTTAAACAGAAACAGCAGTTAGAGAAATTAATATCAAAATTAGCTGCCTGGTGTGCTTAGAACTTGTAATCATAGCCTGCTTATAAAGCAGAATGCACTCTGTTATCCTAGCCACATTCTCTTCTCTGTCTAAGCACACAAAGCCACAAAGTAAAAGACAAAGAGCATCATCAAGATATGTTCCAATTGCATCTGACAAGCTTTTATGGTCTGTTTCTTAGGATCTCGGTAATATGAAAGGTATCTGTTTTTCTTGCTTGAGGAGAACAACGGTCTGAATGTCTAAGGTTCGAACCTCATCGACTGAAGGCAACAGGCCCCTTGCTGTGGGAAACAGAGCGATGCACCGCACATGGAGGATATATATATATTTAGCCTTTAGAGTTCTCTTGCCTGTTCGATCGCGTTCAACAAAGCAACATGTTTTACCAAGCCTCAGCCATTAGAGGAGACGGACATGACTGCAGAATCTATAAAACAAGGGACCGAAGATGTTAACTGGACAAGGCCCATTTAGCCGGGCCCCATTGTTAGAGCAAAATGTTGAATCTAGCTGCCACGGAGCGGAGATTGAGCACCACCTGATTTACAAGATCTCTTGTTCTAAGGTGCACCTTCAGCAGGAAAGGCAAGAGAGCAGTAATCTTTAGCGAGGCTCAAGATTACTGGTAGTATACTGACCAAAACAAGCGCTAACTGCTTTTTTAGTCTGTATTTTACTAATATCTGAAGTTCCAGTGTTCTCATTTTAATGTTCAGAACACAGAGTTGTTCTTAACCTTTAGAGTGGGTGATACATCACCTATTCTCCCTTCTGCATAAGAACTTCAGGAGCCCAGAAAAAAAGAACAGAGCCATACTGACCTTTTGTCATGTAAAACTTTTACTGTAGCTGTTATAGTCCCAAAGTCAGGATGAAAATGAATATAAATTCCATGGAATGGCTTAAACAGATACAAATCACATGCACTAAGTCGTTTTTGTTTTGGAGTTAAAGGTCAGAGCAGGCCTAGACCCATATGTTGGTTCCAAGAACGTTGTGTTAAAGTTATTTTTCCAAATAGCCAAAGGAGAACCGTTAGGGGAACATTCCTTGTTAGCTGGGGATTCTCCCATTAGCATACCTTATTTGGAACTTTTCAATGACAATACAGAATAGTACGGGGAATACATACTAATAGATTTCAACTAGGCCTACTTTATTAACACATTTGGCAATATGCGACTGCTCACTAGTATGGTTCAAATGAGCTGTCAATCAAAATATATATAATGACTTACTTGACTTTTAGAAACAACACATCAAAATCAAACCTTAAACCCCCAGTTTTGGCTGCTGTGCAGAAACCTCTCCATTTCCATTTCCATGTCCATTTCTCCTGGGAAGTGACCGGTTTTGCTGTGAGTTCTCCCCTTTAACCTACCTGCACACCATCTTCACCTGTCAGACCAAGGGTTGCGTCCCAAATGGTATTTAGTGCACTACTTTTGACCAGAGCCTTATACGCCCTGGTGAAAAGTAAGGGACTAAATATGGAATAGAGTGCCATTTGGGAAGCACAGGTGCCATTTGGGATGCAGCCACAGTCTGGAGCCTAGACAGCAACATTTCAGCAGCTGTCAACACCGCAAAGTCATCCAAAATGAACCTTTACCTTCAGCATTCCATCCTCCTTCTCACACAGTCTATATCTCTTCAAATACACACAACACAATGATGACACATACTGTAATAGAGAAAACACACACATCGTACAAAATTGCTAAATTACAAAACTGTCCAACTGGTATCACTTGTGGTCTGAACCCTTTTGACTTAGCGTCGCCGGTCATTCCTGAATAATTAACCAGGCAGAACCATGGCCGCCCATTCATTAAGGAGAATCTGGCTGCAGCTATTCCAGGGCAGCCGCTTCTATTCAGCTCCAGGTTATTTGCACAGAGTTGAGCACTCAAACATTCGATCAGGGGTAGAAAATTGCATGTTCCTTATCTGGCAAACCTAGTCAAGAGTTAATATCGGAGACCTTTGCCTACACCTCTTTTTCATGCATCAGTCATAATCTCTGGTGCAATTTGGCTCGCCTCTAATTACAGGTGAGATTGATGTTTGCCACTCCGACAGCCACTCTAGGCGAGGCAGCTTCACTGAGATGATATGATTATGAAGTCAGCTGCTATGTTTGTGCGAACACTAGTAAGGCCGTGGGAGTATGAGTTACCGAGAGGTGTAGTTTCAGTTTAATGGACTGTGCGTCGATATGACGTGACAGAGATGGTGACCATGTTTGTTTGAACACTAAAGGCTGTGGTCACATTGGGTATTTTGTGTCATACAACTTTGGATGGATCAAATGCTTTATCAATGGTAGTCATTATCCGTTGCCAGATGAATGAAAACGAGAGTTGATTATCAGACAAAGAAAATCAATTGTCCGTCTTTTCTGAAAATAGTACGTCATATACGATTTCATGCGTGTTGATGGGTCTCAGTGAGGCTGTACAGTACCAGCGGAGGCTAATGGGAGGAGCTATAGGAGGACAGGCTCATTGTGAAGACTGGAATGGAATTGTTTGGAATGGTATCAAAAACATCAAACATGTGGACTTTGTTCCATTTATTCCATTCCAGCCATTACAATGAGCCCATCCTCCTATAACTCCTCCCACCAGCCTCCTCCGGGCTGTACCCTAAGGCAGGGGAGTAGATGTTACTGAGCCCCTGTTACTGTAGCCCCTACGCATTGCCCAGTAACATCTAAGCAAGATGTTACGGAGAAGAGGTACAGTTGCAGTTTAATGGACTATGTCTTTCAGTGCATCAATTCGGATTACTGATGGGATCTAATGGGAATTCTCTAACTAATGGCATGCTTTGTAATTAAGGAAAGCACAGCAAGGAGGCACTGTTATAAAAATATATATTATTTAACTAGGCCAGTCAGTTAAGAACACATTCTTATTTAAAATGACAGCCTACCAGGAAACAGTGGGTTAACTGCCTTGTTCAGGGGCAGAACATCAGATTTTTACCTTGTCAGCTCGGAGATTCAAACCAGCAACCTTTTGGTTACAGGCCCAATGCTCTATCCACTAGGCTACCTGCCACCCATATTCAACAAATATCTTCCTTAGCTTTCAGCTTGGATGTTATAATTAGCTACATAGACTTGGACACTATAATTGCACAAAACCCTGAAAACAGCAAGTTTTTTCTTTCATGTTATTGCGAATTTGATCATCGAAGCCATTCAATTGGGACAACTCAAAGACAACTTAAAAGTAATAATAGCTCTTGATCGTCATTATTTTTGAAAACCTAGATAAAGTAGCTTGAGTTATCGTATCCAAGATGTGTTGACAAAGAAGTCAACATCCCAGCCTGTTTGTGTGGTCAGGAAGGAACAATTTAGGTAAATTACCTTCATTCTCCAGTTCATTCAGAGAAATTACAAGAAATTGAGCAAAAGCGCGTGCGTTATGTACACTCTAGGGCTGAATGTTAAGCTTGCGCAGACGGACACACACACAAACACAAGGACACACACGCAAGGGAAGGATGAGACACAGTGTTGTGTAGGAGTGACTGGAACACAGCCTCTTTGTCAGACTGCCACTGTAAGCTGGATCATCATGTCATTTGCTGATTAGGCCATTGTCCACAAAGTGGGGGCCAATGCCAGCTGATCCGTAGTGTAGCCCCTACATGTTGCCCATCCAGGCCCAAGCCTCTCTTCCCTTTTCAGTTGCGGCCAATACGGCATTTGGAGAGTACTCTCTATAACAATGTACTGCCATCCCTGCCTGCTGCTGCCTTGCGGGTCTGAAGATGTGCAATTTTCTCCAAACAAGGGCTCCCATGATAGCCCTCTGCTTTGAGTAGCAATTAATGCATTTTCTTGCTCAGTGGTTTGTCAAACACATTCATCTGCGGCTAGGCGATTGAGGGAAGGGAAGAGAGGGAGGAGAGGGAAAGGGAAAGAGAGGAGAGGGGAGGAAGACAGGGCATTCTTTGAACACAGGTCACTATGCATCAGAGTTTGGTTTTGATTTGCTGTCAGCTTGCCCACTCTCACCAAGTCGCATGGCTCTCTGTGGCCAACACTGACCAATAATCACAACAACTGGAGTTGGTCTAAAATGACTTCCTCTGTACAGAATCATTTCTAACAAAAATAGCCAATTTGTACAATCCTATATTGGAAGGCAAAGTGAAAATTAAGACTTTTTTTTGAGGGGCCAAACTATATATAGCTGCAAAATATCATTAATTGGCTGCCAATGGCTATTTTTTTGTGTGTTCTCTGTTAAGCCTCTTGTTAACCCAGCCAACAATGTTAGAATTGGATGTCATACTTATAAATCAACAACATTTGTGTCCAGAGACTACTGCTTGTTGAAACAACGCCTTGTTTTTACATTGACTACAGAGCATTTGGTTCCATCTTCAAAACTTTGTTGTCATATATTATGCATGAATACAGTGAAACTTTGAGCATTTTGAGTATGTGAAGGGTCTTGCTCCAATCCATCTTAGAATGCAAAGAATTCACACAAATCTCATACACAAAATCAATGTCAAGTTTTGACTGAAACTATAAAAAAAAACGATTTGACACGTTTAAGAATAACTTTAAAAAATGAAATACTCAAAAGTGAATGGTATGTATGAAGAAAAAGATAGACCTATCCATGAATGCAATTCAGCAAATGCATCAAATATCATAAGTTAACAATAGTGGTGCAGAACCTACAGTTATTTTATAGATTTTTTATTTAACCTTTATTTAACTAGGCAAGTTAGTTAAGAACAAATTCTTATTTACAATGATGGCCTAACCCGGCCAAATCCGGACAACACTGGGCCAATTGAGCGCCGCCCGTGGGACTCCCAATCACGTCCGGATGTGATACAGCCTGTGTTTCCCTAAACAGTCATTCAAAACATGACAAGACATTGTTACTGTAATAGCTCAACTTAAGAGAAGTGAGGGATGTACTCATCTGTGGATGTAACATCCCATAAGCACGTTGAGTTTCAACACTGACCTCCATTGTGTGATCTATTGAATAGCATAGGTTTGAATTCAAGTAACTCTGGCATGATGGGGATATTGACTTCAGAATTAACCTAATGTATGTGGAATTAATAGCTAATGCTTAACTAATTAAACTATCTGGAGACTTAAATTAACAATACCCAGTGATCAAAGAACCCATATTCACTCCTTGAGAGTTATGAGTAGTAACAAGAATAGGCTATCTCCCTCTGGGGAAATGGGGAGTTGAGTTAAAAATGTCTGCCTTTTGGCTGTCTAAATTGATAATTGTGAAGGGAACTCATTCTTTGCTTTAGGAAATGAGTTCCGTGTCATCCTGCGATAACGTGCTGCCTTGCTTTGCTTTCCATGGCGCCCAAATAATAATTACTACTCAACGCATTACATCCAGAAACAAGATTTGTGTTGGGCAAAAGCCAGCCAGGAAGATTTATCTCAAGGGTGTTGCTGAGAGTCTTCCAACCCATTGACACAGAGCAGAAAATTTATTCAAGGTGACGGCCTTTCATATGATTTACATTTCTTTTGTGCCCCTGGGAATCTTATTAAGATGGCATCTTCATTGTACTTAAAATGTGGCATATATGGAAACTCCTTTATATTATCTATAATCCTTTATATTATCTAAATGTTATATAAGGTATTATTGCTTGTTTATAACAACATATTTTGTGATTTTACTACTCCATGCTTGAATATGTGAGCCCTTTTTGGGCAGTTGGCTAGTGGCTTAGCTAAAATGCCACTTTCTGGCATGGGAATCAATGTGAGCCTGGTCATTTCCGCTATTCAATGACATGGGCACTAACGTCTTTTGGTTTTAGCATGCACCATTTCAGCTCTCAAATGGCACATAGGCCTATGGCTGGCGTTAGTCTCTAGAGAATGAGAGTGGCAGTTGTTTGTTTGCTGAGGAATATACACTATCGTTCAAAAGTTTGGGGTCACTTAGGAATGTCATTGATTTTGAAAGGAAAGCGCATTTTTTTGTCCATTAAAATAACAGTGTCTCAATGTCAACAGAGGTGACTCCGGGATGCTGGCCTTCTAGGCATAATTCCTCTGTCCAGTGTCTGTGTTCTTTTGCCCATCTTAATATTTTATTTTTATTGGTCATTTTGAGATATGGCTGTTTCTTTGCAAGGCCAGCATCCCAGAGTCGCCTCTTCACTGTTGACATTGAGACTGGTGTTTTGCGGGTACTATTTAATGAAGCTGCCAGTTGAGGACTTGGGAGGTGTGTGTTTATCAAACTAGACACTCTAATGTACTTGTCCTCTTGCTCAATTGTGCACCGGGGCCTCGGTGCCAGTTTGCGCTGGAGTAGTACACAGCGCATGGAATAGCCTTCATTTCTCAGAACAAGAATAGACTGATGAGTTTTAGAAGAAATGTCTTTCTGGACATTTTGAGCCTGCAATCGAACCCACAAATGTTGATGCTCCAGATACTCAACTAGTCTAAGAAGGCCAGTTTTATTGCTTCTTTAACCAGAACAACAGTTTTCAGCGGTGCTAACATAATTGCAAAAGGGTTTTCTAATGATAAATTAGCCTTTTAAAATTATAAACTTGGATTAGCTACAACAACGTACCATTGGAACACAGGAGTGATGGTTGCTGATAATGGGCCTCAACGCTGTGGTGGTACATTTCTTTACTATCAAATGAGGAGAGACAAACTTACCACACAAGTCAGAGTTATACTTAAACTAAATCTTTAATAATGAGAGTTTTGCAATAGCAATGGCATTTAGACGAATCACCGTTTCTGATGATCCATTGAAAAGCCCCAAGACAAAAGCACAAAGGTCTATTTTAGCCAAGATACACCCCTTTCAACCTACTTGATGAACAACAGATATATAGAATGGGTCACAAGGTGAGACTTTTTAAATGAGAAAGGAGTATCCCGTAGCCAGATAGCATTCGCTATAAATTACAGTGGGGCAAAAAAGTATTTAGTCAGCCACCAATTGTGCAAGTTCTCCCACTTAAAAAGATGAGAGAGGCCTGCATCTTTCATCATAGGTACACTTCAACTATGACAGACAAAATGAGAGAAAAAATCCAGAAAATCACATTGTATGATTGTTAATGAATTTATTTGCAAATTATGGTGGAAAATAAGTATTTGGTCAATAACAAAAGTTTATCTCAATACTTTGTTATATACCCTTTGTTGGCAATGACAGAGGTCAAAGTTTTCTGTACGTCTTCACAAGGTTTTCACACACTGTTGCTGGTATTTTGGCCCATTCCTCCATGCAGATCTCCTC